>NC_141617.1:44507151-44582151 GCF_047967505.1 Dipteris shenzhenensis
AGAGTCAGAGGATAGTGGCTGTAGACTACAAAATCATCACTTTGAATAAATTTGGCAAGATTCTTCTGATAGAAGGAATAATTTCATTGCACTAACGATGAAAGAAAATTATCAAAAGGCTGATACAAGGCCCAAAATCACACTGGTGCTACTAGGTTTAATAGTCGTAGACTAGTAGTAGTACTAGTGTATTACTAAGTAGTGTGCGTGCCTCTCCTCATTAAAATTCATAGTCTTCAAAAATATATAATACATAAGTCAAAATATTCTAATTAGTTTTATCATCCTAATGTTGAAACTAACTTAAATTCATAGTCTTCAAAAAGGTATATACATAAGCCAAAATATTCCAATTAGTTTTATTGTCCTCATGTTGAAACGAGGTTGAAACTGACTTTCTCTTCCTTCGTCTCCTATGAGCTTCAAACCTTTAATCTATTAATCTCTCAAATAGTAAGAATGGTCTTGTATTAAGAGGCGATGATACCTAAAGTGATCTACAAATACTAAGAATGGTCTTATATTAAGAGGTGATGATATCTCAAGTGTTATACAAATCGTAAGAATGGTTTTGTATTAAAAGGTGATGATATCTCAAGTGTTCTACAAATAGTAAGAATGATTCAAGTGTTCTACAAAAGTATTAGGTACCTCTTAGTGGCTGAAGGGAAGGAGTGATGATATCTCAAGTGTTCTACAAATAGTAAGAATGGTTTTGTATTAAGAGGTGATGATATCTCAAGTGTTGTACAAATGGTAATAATGGTTTTATATTAGGAGGTGATGATATCTCAAGTGTTCTATAAAACTATTAGATACCTCTTAGTGGTTGAAGGGAAGGATTAGAAGTATGGGTAAAATCTCTAGGAACTACAGGATGGTTGCAAGAACAATTTTGAATGTCATAAATGACACTTGGCTTTTTCAACATACGGGTGAACTGTTTTTAAACATTCACTTCATTCAGGGTTGATAACACTTTTAATAAGAAGAACCATTTTGAATGTCATAAGTGTTGATGCAATCCCATGCTATGAAGTCTATAGACAGTTTTTTTTCCCCGCATATGGGTGAAGTGATGTTTACATTACTAAGTTCAACATATCAAGCAACGCATTTGTTTTGATTATTGAAGGAGTTTGATAATAAGACCCATTTCAAATGCAAAAGAATTGTTGTATCAGTAATGGAATCCGCTTTGGAGTGGAAATTCGGTTTCTTTCAAACTCGCATACTATTGTTGCATAATGTGAGTGTGGCTCTAATTAGAAGTTAAGGTAGACTATAATTTGCAATATTGGTATAGTTACACATAGTAACATAAGTTTTATTTTCTAGAATCTTCCCATATAGTGGTTTCCACAAAGCTATGTTGAGTACCTCGATAAGGAAATTGTGGAAAAGCTCGCTCGCTTTTTTGGGCCCGCTCGCTATTCCTCGCTCACTCTATCGACTGCCTCAAAAAGATGCATTTCCTAGACTTAGGATCTAGCTTCTTTCGAAGCTCTTTTGGCACATGTGCATATGCCTCACACCCAAATATATGCAAATGAGAGTAAGAGGGCTTCTTGCCACTCCATGCCTCTTCAAGAATACCACCATTCAAACTCTTACTAGGTGATCTATTGATCACATGCACTGCAGTTTTCATTGCTTCAACCCAAAAGCCACCAGAAAGACTTGCATTGGAAAGCATGCATTGCAACCTTTCTTGAATGGTACGGTTCATCTTTTCTGCAATTGGATTTTACTCTAGAGTACGAGGGGATGTGAGCTTCCTCTTAATCCCATGTGTTGCTAAAAGTCATGAGAGAGATACTCTCCACCATTGTCAGTCCATAGGCATTTAAGCATTCTAATTGACTAATTCTCAACCAAGGCTAGCCATTTCTGAAATACCTAGAACACATCACTCTTACGAGCTATAGCATAAGCCCACACTTTCCTAGTTGTTGCAGATTCAATTAATGTCACATAGTATTCAGCCCCGCCTAATGACCGTGTAGGCATGGGACCACATACATCTAAATGCACCAAATCTAGCTTTTCAAACTCTTTCTTTTTCCTTCTTTTATGGGCTGATTTAGTCTACATCCCATAGAGACAGTGCTCGCAAAATTTAAAATCAGAGAAACTCAAATGCGGTACATAACCCAAATGGCATAAGAGTTTCATCCCATTTTAGCTCATATGGCCCAACTGGCAATGCCATAAAGAAGTGCTTGGCTGCTCGGTTATTGCAACAACATGATCAAAGACCCCTGATACATGTAAGGGATACAAAGTCCCACACTTGGGACCCCTGGCCAAAAGCATAGAGCCCTTCTGAATTTTCCAACTCCCAGAACCAAAGATGGTCTAAAAACTAGCATCATCTAGCTGACTCGTTGAAATGAGACTCTTTGTCAGCTTAGGCACATGTCTCACATTTTTCAAAATAAATGCAGACCCATTTGCAAAAGCAAACTTTATGTCACCTACTCCCACTATGTCACATGCATAGTCATTTCCAAGATGCACACAACCTCTTTCCACTGTCATAAGTGGAGAACCATTCCCTATGGGGAGTAACATGGAATGAAGCACCAGAATCCAAAATCCTATCCTGGGAATATGCATCATCTGAAGTGGTAAACAACTCTGCAGATAAACTACACATGAAGAGAATGTCATTGTCACTATCATGTGTGACTACATTGATCTCCTCGATCTTCACCTTTCCTTTGTCCTCCCTTGGACTCTCTTCCTTCTGATTTGCACCCCAATTTGCATTCTTTTTCTTATCCTTTTGCTCTCTTTTAAGCTTGTAGCAATCCTTTTTCATGTGGCCCTTCTTGCAACAATAGTGACAATGTTCCGTGCCCTGGACTTGCTACGGGACTTTCCTCTTTCTTGAAACTCCCCCCAGGACTGTGATCTACCCCTTTGTACATTTAAGGCTACATCCTTCTTGTTGCCTTCCATTGACTTCCGTCTAATGAGCATCTAATCTCCTCGGCCAACAAGTTACCAACCACATCATCAAAGTTCAATGCTCCACCAAGTGCAGAGTTACTGATAGCAGTACGAAAATTATCCCATGATGATGGTAATGAGCATAAGAGAAATATTGCCCTCATTTTCGCATCGAGATTCAGCTTTTGAGCTGGAAGCAACTAAAAATGATATTAAATTCATTCAAGTGCAAAGCTATGGATAGTCCCTCCTTCATGTGTAGCTCAAACAATCTCTTCATGAGATAGACTTTGTTTGAGGCAGTCTCTTTCTCATATGTAGCACATAGCTTTTTCCATAAAGCTTCTGTAGTCTTTTCACTGACTACTATGAAATAAACTCTCTCCCCAAGATGAAGTTTAATGGTAGACTTTGCCAATGCATCCAACTCATTCCATTCATCTGTGGACATAGCTACAGGCTTAGCTGCAATCCCTTGCAAGGGTTTTATCTGCTTCTTTTGAATAAGCACGTCCCTTATCTGTTCTTTCCACAAAGAAACGTTTGTCCCATCAGACTTTTTAATGCTTAAAAACTCCTTTTCAGACATGGAAGAGGATGCCATGATGCAAATAAAGCAAAATCCCAAATGCTAGTGCCTACAAGAGAGAATCACACCAAATACTAGGTGCACCCAAATGTTTATGCCACAATAGAGTGAAATATCACCAAAACTCAAAGCTCCAAGCTCAAAGCATCAAAAGATATAGCTAACTCATGTGCATGTACTGTGCATCCATATGAGCAAATCTGACCCAAAAGAAAATGCCAACTGCAATGGCAATCCAAAATGCCAATAAGTGCCAAATGGCTCAAGCATAAACACCATCCATGGGCATATGCATCAACCATATCTCATCCACGAGAGCATAACACTATCAGTGCATCACGTGCAATGTGTCAAATGGCTGTCCCTTAGCATAAAATAGCATCCATGTGCAAAGCGTTCATTAAAAATAGCATCCCACAAGGCAATCTGGGCCTATCAGTGCATCCAATAAGGATCGCAATGCATCCAAATGGCCTATAAATCATCATTGCAACCCAATGCATACCACGAATGAGCATACATAGCTCGAACTGCAACCAGAGTGATCTGCATAAGGTATGCTCAAGAAATCATGGTCCCACGGCAATGACCACTACTGAAAATAGAACCTAAGATGCCTCAAAACATGGGCGCCATTGCATAATCGGACTCAACAAGACAATCTGCAAATCTCTCTCTTCTGCTGAAACTCCAAAATCCCAACCGATGAGTGAGAAATGGGAGTCAACACTTATCCACTGCCATGTGGCATAAATCTAAGGTTTCAAAACCTTAGAATAAAAAATTCATAACAGAGAGACGAAATCAAATACACAGAGATCTATAACTCTAAAAATACTTCACCGAATCGTGCAAGAACTAACAGGTAAGGGTTTTTAGGCATCGGAACGCAATGGGATAGACGGTTTTAGAAACCGTGATCCCAATCATTAGGTCCAACACACAGACTAAAAAACGTTTTTGGAAACTGATCTGTTTGTAAACTCTACCGAAGTGCGAATAATGAGCAACATAGAAGTTTTAGGACCTCCTAAGTCCATCAGAACTGAGAGATCTACAAATGGTTGCTCCAAACTTGAGTTCCAACACCCGAGCAGAAAAACGTTGAAACTGATACAGTGAGTCAGAAATCGAATGAAATGATCCCAAATACAATAATGAAGGTGTTTCCAAGCTCTTGAAGTGAAATGGACACCAAAAGTAGGTAATGGTTGCCTCTACAAGTCAATACGGAGTCTCTGTCATCAAACGGAACAGGGAAAAGCTCAAAAAAATGACTTTTTCTTTGAGAACACTTAACAGGCTCTCAAAACCACTTCGCAAAACTAAAGTGACTTTTCCAAAAGTTCCTTCAAGGTCTCTGTGCACTCGGATGCAAATAAAGTCACCCACAAAGCTTCCCACAGAGCTGCTAAGCTTCTACGCATCCACGCATGCTCAGCTAGATCACTCGGGCTCTGATACCAGTTGAGAGTGCTCTCAATGGAAGCGGAACGGAAGAGGGAGAGAGAGAAACAGAGAGCCACACAAGTTTTGGTGGGTGCAGAACACCCTAATCTTCTTTTTCATTCATTTATATATGTGTTCGATTATTGTTAATAACCGAGGTAAAGGCACAGTGACCTTTAACCCCCACACACGCATCCTCCCTATGGTGCATAGATCCTCCCTTATGCTCAAGGAATCTCATGTCCCAATCAAATGATCCCAAATGGTAGATGCTGCATTCTTGAAGATATGCATGGTATCAAGCAGGTGATTGAGGTGGGACCAATATGGTAGTCGATAAAAGATGGAGTATCTAAACAAAAGATAATGTTAGCACGCTATTTTCATTCAATATAGCACACAATAGTTACAATCCCTTACCGGCTCATGCCATGGGAAGGATGAGTTATGGAAAGGTCCCAAATTTGCTTCCAATCTCCTATAGTGAGTGACTGTGGAGGGACTTCAGTCCAAGAGGTGACATGTCTAGGAACATCGGGTGAGAGAAATTGATGGTGATTCTTGTAGTTGACCTTCTTCAAGTCCTCTGGCCGTGAAGCAATTAGCAAAGGACCACAAATAGGACATGCATGGTAACCCGATGTAGTGAGACCTAAACAATTGTGTAAGCAAGGTGGGTTCTCAATGCCACATCAATTGCCTACCCATAATTAAAAGTTCAATGCTTACCTAAATACTTTCCATAGAAGCTAGGAAATCATGCATCGTCTACATCAACAATGCCTTGCAGATGAAGTCTCGTGTGACGAGGGAGGCCTACTCACATCATGCACTTCAATACCTCTCCGAAGTATCTCTAGCTCATCAATCAAAGGATCTGGACAAACATCCACGTTTTTTGCTTTATGTTTCCGTGGAATTAGAAGGGATAACATAACATGTCCTTTCTTAATCGTCATAGAGGGTGGAAGATTATAATTCACCAAGCATGTTAGACAATAGCCTGCATGATGTGAAAACCGAAAAGGGGGAAAAGTATTCCAATTGATCCATTAGCATAATTCACCATGTTTGTAAAACAGAAAGCTTACTTGAGTAATGCATTCAAACTTGCATTCCTCCATCCCTGCAAGTTTGGTGACTCAAGGGAGGCACGTAGAACAGAGAATGTGCACCTATCAAATACTGGTGTTGATGCTGCAATAAAAAGATGGTCCTACTCCATGCTATCATCCCTCCCTGAGGACTCATGGACAAGCTGTTTCTAAACTATGTACCTGCGCCTATAAACGCGCTGTTATCCACGCATGTATAGACGTGCTAAGATAGTTTGAACATTTTCTTTTCCTTCTCCTCTTTCCATTTTTATTCTCCTTCTCCTTCCCATTCCATTTTTTCTTCTGATCATATAAATACCCCAATATACTGGTTGAACTTTGTGAAATTTGTCATTTTTAACTAAAAGAGAGATACTAACCTGTCGCCATCCAACATAACATTTTGTTATAATAACATATGTTACATTGGGAAGGAAGGTTTAGAACACATCTCCCTAGTTGTTATCCATGTCCCAATTAAGTATAACAAAATTCACACTATCTCGTGTATGATGATTCTAGCCCTTATTAGTGCCTCTCTAACAAGTATCTTAGCCGTAAGATTGGGTCTCGCATTGTATCGGTGGCTGGTTCGTCACCGCATAGATAGGCAGCCTAGCTGATCTCGGCTAGGCTGAGAGATTCCAATCCCGGCTGAATGAAAGTGATTCATTTCAAGAATCTGATTCTTGGATGAGAATCGAAGAGGGGGGGGGGGTTCATTAAGCCCCTCCCCCGAGGCAAAAACCTACTCCAGTCTAGCCTATTTGTTTTCGAGTAATATTAAACATTTCTGTTAGGTAAGGGAAGAGCCGGAACCCCATTGGTTTTTTGTATTATCATGTGATTTAGCCTTTACAATGAAATATTACTAGGCCCTTCCGCTTCCTTGCATCATCGAGTGTACCTTGTCTAATGATATTTCATTGTTTTATTTTGATGTAAAAGTTATTAATGATGAGTGTTTTGTTGTCCTTGGATATAATGTATTTTTCAATATGACAACATATGTTATGTTTGTGTCTGAAAGTCAAATCTGTTTACTGCTCATTTTTTGTCATGGCATATTGGCTATATAGTCAATTAGTATTAGTTGGAAAATTTTCAGTTTATATATATATATATATTCAAAGCACTTTAAATAAATAATTCTCTCTCTCTCTCTCTCTCTCTCTCTCTCTCTCTCTCTCTCTCTCTCTCTCTCTCTCTCTATATATATATATATATATATATATAGATATAGATATATATGAGGACACAACTATACAAATAATGCTTTAGAAATCTAAACATACATATATACACATATATGTGTGTGTGTGTGTGTGTGGAAAAGTATTTAAAAGTATATAAAATCTATGAATATTATACTCATAATTAAAAGTTAATCATGAAAAACAAAGAGCTCCTAAGGATCTATCCCATAAACGAGTCGAGCAATGGAAACGAAAGAGCGCCGGCTTACCTATAGAACAAAAGCCCATAGAATCTATCAACCATGTGATACGATCAAGACCCAGTAGAGCCTCGCAAACTTCACCAGCTCATCTTGTCGAAGTCGATCATGAATCAGTGCTCGAGAAGAAGAGCACAAACAGACCAACATCTAAAGTGCTCACTTCTCCTTTGATCTAAACTACACGTACGCCGAACTTAGAAGAGATCTGCTATCTTTGGAAAGAGCAGCCCTAGAGAAGGCAAGTACAATGAACTACAAAATCACTATTACTTCATGAACTCTAAAGGGCCAGCAGGAAACAAAGCCGCATGTTTCGTCGCTTGAAAAAAGCATGAGAAGGTGAAGGACCAGTAAGCGGTAACATAGCTAAGTCATCACTACATAAGGCAGGGAAGAGTTCTAGGAAACACTCGAATCATTGGTCAGAGGAGTGCAAACTCTTGAGGGAGCAGTGCCCAGAACAGCCCTCTAGGACACTTTTTATGTAACTCTAAAGACAAGGCACCTAGGACGGACCTCTATGAAAAGCAGCAGAGGAAAGCTCGATGCCAGCAACAACAATTGGGCAATCTGAGAATTGGAGCCTTCCAGTAACCATCGACTCCCACGGATGAAGGAAACCTCCAGCAAGTTGTTGGTTTACATGAGGAGCTTCATGCATTGTCTCTGAAGAACTGGCACAAAAGACAAGCTTGTAGTTGATGAACTTGACGGGTATGTTTCCACCTTGCTAACACACTCCAAAGCAAATGAGACTTTCATTCAGAAACAGTCAACGTGAGTGGTCATGAAAGAGAAGCACTTAAAGGGGACTAACGGCAGCTAAGCAAAAGAGACCATAATGGTCTCCTACTAAAATGACAACTACCGAGAACGACCAAATAACTAAGTAATAAAAACGAACAATACCATATTGATATCACCTTGAAGCGCACTTAAAGTCAACTCAGCAAACATACCATCTATCCACATAGTGTTAGAAGACTACTAAAGGAGCCTAAGCATATCTTTCTTTAACCTATTAAGCACGGACAAAAAAAAAAGAGCAAGATAAGAGGAGCTCGCCATTTGTGGACACGTGGCATATGGACGCTTGCCTCTTGGGCTCTGTCTTGGCTCTTGGACTTCAATTCATGAAAGCTTTTCAACGTCCGGCCGGCTCTGTGCTCGATTTCTTAGTTGTGAGCCCTCCCATCTAGTGTGTAGCTCTTCTACTTCATTCATGCGCAATTTCTCAGTTGTAGTAGTGATCCCTCCCCATCGTAGAGTGCAACTCTTCCAGGTAAGACGATACTATATATGTCATTCGCTATAGCTGTAGTTCTCCGACAAATTCTCAATCACCAAAGCTGTAGTGAAGCGATACATCGGGAGTATAGCCGTGCGGTTTAGTGAGTGAGTTGTGGGAAAGTCGATACGCCTCCAATCAGTATAACGTAGGAAAGTCTGATGAGATTTCTTGGGAAAGGAAAGCGATGCAACTGATTCATTCAATCGCTACATGTATCGACACAGCTATCCCCACAACATCTTGATCCACGGGGCTGGCCGGAAGCTCTTTGCAGCAGATACTAGGAGATTTCTTCTTGGGTGCTGGGCTAGGGACTTTCATAACGACAGAGAAAGATGGTGGGAGGCATGGTTCAGCCCCATCATCAGAAGCTGTTGTGGAAGCTATGCCAGTAGTGATGAAGTTTACAAAGCAAAAGCTTGAATCCGAGGAAAATGCGCTTGGGGTTACGGAGTTGAGAGAGAACTAGGGAAAGGCTAGGTCGGGTTAGGGGGAACTGGGCATTCTGGAGGGTGATTTCGATGTGCTCAAAGAGGTTTCTTCGTTGGGAGAGGATGAAGGAGAGGTTACGCTCCAGCGAGGAGGAGGAACAACAAGGGAAGGTACGATGGGAGGCGTTAAGGCTACGAGGGAATTTACCAGACAGTCGATGAAGGAATCCATGGGAGGACAAAGCTCTGAGTTGGTGTTGGCTATGAGGAGGAGGTGGCTAAATTAGCAATGAAGGTGGTTCAATAGAAAGTGGTGTTGAGCAAGAAGACGATGAAGTGTCGAGCCCCAATCGCCTCTCTCCCATATAAGGTGTGTTTGCTATCCTAATTCCTTTCAAAAGCCCGATCCAAACCACATACGATCCCAACAAAACAGCTACAGCTAGACTTGGATCTGTGGTAAGCGGATGGAAGTGCTTGGTCTTGCGCGCTAAGATTTGGAAATATTAAGATCGTGATTCCTAAGAGTCCTTTTTGCAAAAGTGTCGATTGTAAAGAGATCCATCAAGCTTACGGGCTACTCACCTAAAAAAGAAGCCGTGGCACACAAGTAGCCCTATGCATGGGAATGTTGATCTCTATGATCTCTGGTAATATAAATCCAACCAACCTATTATTGGTATATACGTATATATAGATAGATATAGATATATATATATATATATATATATATGTATGTATGTATGTATGTATGTATGTATGTATGTATGTATATATATATATATATAGAGAGAGAGAGAGATGAATAGAAACCATGTAGATAAGTAGTGCAAAGCCACACTGGAGAGCTCGTGAAGAGGGTAAAAAACTGAAGCCTCAAGACCATGCAAAGTAGCAAGAGGAGATGCTAGTAGGCACTCGTGCTATGGAAGGAGACATGTAAAAGTAGGAGAGTTGTGCCCTCCGTAGAGCATGTACATATAAGAGGGTGTGGAAAAGTGGCGTTCGTAAAGGTGACACACTAACGCTAAGAGGCGATGCTTGCACGAGCAGCCTTAGATCCAAGAAGGCGACTATGTAGACTTAGCTAAGGGACGAAGAAGAAGAAACCATCTACAAGCTGACAAGTAGATGAAGAGGGAAAAGTCGTAGATTAGGAACCAAGCCAATCGCCAAACGTTGCCACAAGAGGGAGCGCAAGGTATATGTGGCTTACTGAGAAATAGC
The DNA here is from genome assembly GCF_047967505.1 of Dipteris shenzhenensis. Taxonomy (NCBI): domain Eukaryota; kingdom Viridiplantae; phylum Streptophyta; class Polypodiopsida; order Gleicheniales; family Dipteridaceae; genus Dipteris; species Dipteris shenzhenensis. The sequence continues at coordinate 44,517,650 of NC_141617.1, forward strand.
AGGAGAGAGAATGACAGAGACATGAACAAGAAGACCAGCACAAGTGGATAAGCACCTGGGTGTTAAGGGTGGCAATGAGGGGGCTTGTGAATCGCAAGAAATGGCAGGGACGTTGTAGCTGTTGAAAGAGACCCACAAGGAGTTTTTAACGGCTAGAGGAGCGAGACCTTGAGTTGAGAAGATAGCTGGCTAAGGGTATACGAGAGATGATAGCCGTGAGCACATCAGAGAGGCTTGAAAAAGAAAGTTGAGACCTGAATAGAGTCCAAGGGTGGAACGAGTAGAGGTTCAACGACAAAACTGAGACCTGAAGTCATGGAATCTATAAAGCAACGATCATCAATCAATCTCTTCAAGATAATGTGCATGGGTGGTGAGAGGACAATTATGAAGATAAGCGGTGAGTAGGTAGTGATGAAAAAAGGGCGGTGAGTAAGTAGTTGTGTGGTAAGGGGAGAGGGGTATTGGTTGGGTTGGGAAACCAAGTGGGGGTTGGGTAGGTTTGTAATAGTGTTAAGGTGATACGTAAGTCCAAAACTACCCATGAATCAAAAAATTGCCCTATAATGCCCAAAGTAAATCCATGTCAATAATGCTTATGTAACTTAATGTCGATAAAAGCTGTTAAATGTTTAAAAAATGAAATTTTTAAAAAGGAGAATCGTACTATTGGTATATGAATGGTAGAAAAAAAATTGGTTAATCTAATACTATTAAAACAAGATGAATGCTCATAAAGCATTCATAAGGCCTACCTCATATGCGCAGTGTGGAAGAGAGAGCTCATACTATTAAAACAAGATGAATGCTCATAAAGCATTCATAAGGCCTGCCTCATATGCACAGCGTGAAAGAGAGAGAGAGAGAGAGAGAGAGGACCTGGATGTGTAGAAAGAAGAAGAGAGAAGAGAGAGAGGGGGGGAGGGGGGCTTGCCTTGAAATAGAAAGAGAGAAAGAGGGAACCTAGAAATTACAAAAGGGCACAAAAAATGGATTAGAAATTATTCCCACTTTGCCAAGCTCACCCACCATCAATAAGGCTACCACTTGAAACATGGCAGGCTAAAAACGAGAAGAGGGGAGGGAGTGTGTTTGTGTGTGAACATTTGTGTGTGTTTGTGTGTATGAGTAAGAAAGAAGTGTGTACATGTGTATGAGAAAAATTTACTATATACCTAGATGAATATAGGAACATTCCCAAACTCATCCTCTAAAAGCACAACATTATCTAAGCTACATTATCGTACGTGCACGCACGTGTGTGTGTGTGTGTGTGTGTGTGTGTGTGTGTGAGAGAGAGAGAGAGAGGATATGTGTGTGTCAATGGTTTTATCCAAAAAAAAGTGTGCGTGCGTGCGTGTGTGTGTTTGTGTAACACCATCTTTTGTTTAGATACTCCATCTTTTATCAGCTCTACCATATTCGTCCCACCTCAAGATCAATCACCTGCTTGAACCCATGCATATCTTCAAGAATGTGGCATCTACCATTTGAGATCATTTGATTGGGACACGAGATTCCTTGAGCATAAGGGAGGATCTATGCACCACAGCAAGGATGCCTGAAGCTTGGCCACAAGAGTGATCAAATGGGCGTGTCTTTTTACCCCGTGCACCATGGACGTTATGCCAAGGAAAATCCGTGTGTGCATATGTGTATGTGTATACGCTCGCATGCATGGGCACGTGAATGCATGCATGCACATGTGTGTGTGTGTGTGTGTGTGTGTGTGTGTGAGAGAGAGAGAGAGATCACCACATGAACTCATAGGAGTGCTAGTATTGGCATTAGAAGGAGGGAATAATAAACTTACGTGCATTTGAACCGGTGGGTGGAGTGGGGAATGATAAACCTAGGCTCATTGTGTGTGGGTAGATTACCGAATCCCTTTTACAAAGTCAATGTGGATTCCTGGTTTTGGATGCATCTCCGCAATCACTTTCCATGGTTCAAGTATTACAAGGAGGATGTATTAAGAAGCAATAAGGACTAAAACAAGTTCAATACTTTTCATTAACCCTTTTCTTAGTAGCTACATTGCAACCATATTAATTATTATAATTAAAGCTCCCTTTGGAAGTCCCTACAAAAGGCAAGGCACATAATATAGATGAAAGATTTTGATTGGGATTAGGTGTTGAAGGCCATGAGGTGTAAGATACAAGAATGGTAAAAAGATAAGGAATGAAGAGTGTGCGGCAAAAGCTAAGGGGAGGATAATGAAGATTTAAAGTATGGCAACAATATGTTCCAAGAGGATGCATGAGGTAGAGGATGTTGCAAGTTCAAAAGTGGAGGGCTTCAATCCTTCTATAAGGTTTAGGTTCCAAGAGGGCGCATGAGATAGACGAGGATAGGTAGATGTTGCAAGTTCAAGCTTCGATCTTGCTATAAGGTTTAGGCATAAGAGAATGTTAGCAATTGTTGTGTACATTGCATAGTGATGCTTTATTTTGTCTTAATAACATACTTAGCACTGCAATTTGGCATCACTAACTACTATTGGATGCATTTTTATGAGAAATCCTTTGCATCTAATTGATTGAGCCACCATTGAGTGACGCAATTTTTGCTTTATGTAGCAAGGTTTTTAGTGACATCACTAAGCAACATTGAGGGTTTTTTCAAGGCTGCTAGATTTTTCTTTATAGGTTAGCCATCAAGTATTCATAGGGTAAGCGTCTAAAGTGGCCTAGATGAGGTAAACTATTGCATAGGGCAAGGACATGGCATCAACTTTCATGCACCATCACTTTTGAAATAATCTTCCCTATGCCACATATACTTTTTGACATTAGCCTTAAGAACATATTAAAATCTCATTGCTCCAAGTATAAAAAAGATTGTTGCAAACTTTGCCAAAGATTCAAAGTGGGAACTTCAAAAAATCACCAAAACTATCATCAAAACAAGTGCTGGAGTTTATTTTTGACCCCTAATCTAATGCTATTATCCGCATAGCCCCTCTCTTCCCTGCCTCCAATTGGTTTTCCAACTAGAGTGCCAAAAATCTCCCATCTTCAACTAATTTTTATTCTGAGAAGGCCTCCCTTGTCTATTATTTTGAGGGAAAACCCTCATCATCATTCTTTTGTGATCTTTGTTATTGTTCGTGCAAGTCTTTCAATTGGAGCTACAAGTCCACAAAATCTTTCGCGCCAAGTGGTGTTGTATAACACAAATGAGGACTAAGCTTAGAGCACATTTGGTAAATCACACAACCCTTCAACTACTATTGCAAGGCTTGATGCAAGATTCTAACCACATCTTGTAGATTGCCTTTCTTTGCCTGCAATGTTGGCCAAAGGAAGGATAAATGTTGGCCAAAGGAAAGACGAACGTCGCATGAAGTCTCATTCAACTTTGTGTTTTGGAAAGGAAGCAAAACTTGTTTGTGTATCATAAACCATAGGATCAAGGATATCCAAGTTAAAACACAATTTTCATCCATTTCTTAACAACCTTGATTGTAAAGAAGGAACCGCCAAGGGAAAAAGCTTTCGCTATAGTACTCCTTTACCATCAAAAGCATGCATTGCAAATGGATACACGGAAGATTGCAAAATATATGGACAAAAACAATGCTACAAATGCATCTCTCAACTTGATTAGCCCGTACCCTTGGCTTTCTTCCTCAAAAAAAAAAACTCTATTTTATCACCATCTCCTACATCATCATCCCAAACATACGTGAGTTGTGGCTAGGTAACAATTAGAAGCTCAAAACTTTGCACTACACTCCTATAGATTTTTTCTGCTAAGCAGTTGATATTTTACAATAAGGCAATGTCTAGTCATTGACTCTTAAGCCCATAATGAACAGTCCATAGTATTAAGCATGGAAACATTAAAATTTACAAGCCTCTCTCTCTCCCTCTCTCTCTCTCTCTCTCTCTCTCTCTGCAAGCAAGTACTGAACCACATATTATTCAGTATGGCAAGCAATTAGCTACAATATTCTGCATCGAGGCATGGCACTACAAATATGCTAAGTTGTGAAGACCTGATAGGGTGCAATTGAGAGAAAAATCATGTTATAAATCTACCACCTTGGTGGGCGCCTGTAACCTTGTCTGTAATTGTGCAGCATTGCTTCTTATAGACTCCATTTCCAGTGACAACTCAGCAACTGCATACCTTAAATGTCCAAAACTGCACAACAAATAACATTTTGAGAACATCTGGATGCTTACAGGAACAAAACATCATCACTAAGTCCTAGTTCTTTGAGTCATAACTCTAGCCATTAAGGTGTTCAAGCCTGCATGGAAAAATTTGTGTCCATGTGCATGCATGTGCTCGCAAGGCAGTGCAGCAGTACAATTTTTTGAGAAGGAAGCACATCACATTTGTAAAGTCCCGAGCAATAGAGCAAAAGGAAGCAAATAAAAGTAAGTCTTAACATTTACATTCAGCTGGGTACCAGTCTGTTGACTGGTACCAGTCTGTTGACTGTCAATATTTAAAAGCTACCTCTAAAGTACACTAAGAGGCCTCTATGCGTTTTCAAGTGTATTATATGTGAGTATCAAGTTTCAACTGATACCTCTCACGGTTTAACTCCAGCAGCTGCACCGTACCATCGCTTAGCTTCTGCACAAAGAACAGCCAAACGTTTCTAAAACACCTATTGATACTCAAGGCCATTATAACATGAACTTTAACTAATTTCTTTAGCAAGCAACCGTTATTCATGTGCATAGGCATTGTGGATTCAGAACACTTTTCAATGACCTACCCAAGTTGATTCCTAGATTCTCACATGATTGCCAAACACAAACCTACATAAGAGAGCGATCTGAAATTGAGATGCCTAGCACAAGCAGTGCTCATGGGTCACACAGCAATGGTGCATTCCTGCAACAGCAAAGCATCATGCATGCAGATCTCTTGCAGAACATAAGATCGCACAGCCCTGCAATTCAGGAGCATACACTACAAAGGTCTACTAATCCGTGTATGCTTATTACAGCTGCTAATACTAAAGATAGTGTGTGAAAGAGTGCATGGTGGGACATCAAAAGGACAGCCTTAATTATAAAGACAATGAACAACAAAAGGTTAATGACTGAATGACTGCTATGGGAGCTTCAAATAGCAACACGCAAGAGGGGCATAGTGATGATGGTGGTGAGCACAAGCATTTTTGCATTTGTATATTTGTACACAGCAGAAAGAGAATGTACATATGCAAGATGATGAAAAGATGCACATCCAAATGCCATTTAAGGCGACCAAAACAAAGATACATGTGGTGGTGTGGCAAGCATACTACCATGGATTCCAGAGGAGTTGAAAATCATGAAGGACAAAGGCCAACAACCACCTCTCCAAGAGGTTCATCCCATAGGACATGATAATGCTACATTCTTCTTGGTAGGGCACCACAGAACCCTGAAGCATGGGGGCTTCATTGCAGGCACCAAGATGACAAATGGCAGGCAGCATGTTTGCAACCAAACTAGGCCTTCCACTTGTGAAAGGCCTATTAGTGAGCAGCTCATCATGAGCTTTCCTATGGGTAGCCTCAGACAAATATCCGTCGTCATCTTTTTAGTGGATGACGTCTTTCAATCAATTGATGATTCGCATGCAGGGAATAGAGGCTGCCATAAAAGCATAGTGCAGCATTGGCATCACCACTGTCCCACTGACCCCGTGAAACCTTGTGCTTGTGTGGTATATGACCTCCTTCCGACATAAACAAGTCCAGGCTGCACCTGAGTTCATCTAGACTCTATTATGTAGCGCATCTTGTCTGATTGACTTTGAGGCCCAATTGACTGTAAAGCTGGGAAATAGTAGCCAGGGGGAAAGGCTCTTCAAAAGCATCCACACGAGGCTGGGATGTGCCAAATGGCTGTAGTGAAGACTCCTACAATCTGGGGTCAGGGCTGAATTGACTTTCTTAAATTTTGGCAAGGGCAAGTACCTGGCAGAGACTTGAAAGATATATTGACATGACAAAGAAGAGACCGAGGATCATAATGAGCAGGAAGACTGGCTGTCAACATCGGAAGGATATTCCAAATTATATCCAATGGATGATGAGGGCAAGATCCTTTATGATGGCAAGCACAATGCCCACACTTGGTTGAAGATGAGAACTTCATCATAGAAGACCTACTCTTGGGCTGCTTTCAAAGGCCTCACGGATGTCATGGGAAGAGGAAAATTACAGCCATACAACCAAGAGTCGAATGCCTGACATGCGAGCGCTCAAGACCCCTAAAATGTTGAGGATGCACAAGAACTTTTGGAGGTGTTTTGAGCCCAGATCAGCAGCTATAAAGAAGATACTTTTTTATTTCTACCCCCTTGTATTTCTGCCTGACCGTAGCCACCATCAAGCTTGGTCATATCATCCAAGTCAACCCACAAGTTATCGTGAAACCCATCATCTAAAAGAAATCCATAATCACTCCACGTAGCTAGCTTTTGCACAAAAGAGCCATGTATTGCATTGGTAGATAAATTCCTCTGCTGTCCGCAAGTGTTTAAGATACTTTTTTATTTCTACCCCCTTGTATTTCTGCCTGACCGTAGCCACCATCAAGCTTGGTCATATCATCCAAGTCAACCCACAAGTTATCGTGAAACCCATCATCTAAAAGAAATCCATAATCACTCCACGTAGCTAGCTTTTGCACAAAAGAGCCATGTATTGCATTGGTAGATAAATTCCTCTGCTGTCCGCAAGTGTTTATTCCTCTATTCTAGAGACTACATCCAATGCCTTTATCATCTTAAGACATGCCTTCAATTCTTTCTCATAATATACATGCCTTCAATTCTTAAGACATGCCTTCAATTCTTTCTCGTAATATACATGGAAGTCCTCATTCTCAAGTATTGAATCCGAGCATGACAAAGCTCTATCTTCTTGAGCAATATGAGAACTCTTAACACATTCTCATCCATTGGGAACTTTGTTTGCCATCTAGGATCTCATTCAAAAGCCCATCATTCACATCTTTAGAAGCATCAAGTACATACAAATGCATATCCAATAGCTATAGAGGCACAAGTGTACTTACAAAAGTTTGCACCTTTGCACGTATTAAGAAGAACCATCCAAAACCTCGTCCAAGACACCATCATCAACATCTAGAGTGCCTAGACCACAATGCAAAACACAAGTATCTATGTCGAAATTTGAAGTATCACATGTCGCAATCCTTTCTTCTAGATCACCACCTAAACCCAAGACGAAGCTTCTCACATAGATGACATCATAGAAACAACTTCATGACATGAATTCAAAGAAGAACCACTTTGCACAGCGTGATCACACATGCCAAGCTCCAACCTTGTGGTATCCACATCTTCACCACTCCACGTGGTCTTACAGCATGGATCAACCTAAGAAGCTTCTTCTTCCTCAAACAAGCCAACAAGACTAGAAAACGCATCATCCTCAAGAACCTTCTCCTCATGGCATCCATCATACTCATCAAGAAGACCGAAAGGCAACACATCCTCCTGTTGCTTAGTTTGCATCAATTTTTGGCCTGCCCCAGAGGGGGTAGGGTGGTGCCCCCCCCCGCCCCCCCTCCCCTCTCTCTCTCTCTCTCTCTCTCTCTCTCTCACGATCCTCATCTAATCTCTCTTGTGTCTCGTCGATTCACAGGCAAGGCAAATTCACAAATCTCTCTTTCGTTTCGTCAATCACGGGTAAGACAAAATCACAGGCGCTGGCATCATATTTTTCCTCCCAGCCTCTCTCGTGGATTGCATGCACACAAAGATACATAATTTCATTCCTTTATGCTTATCCACAAGCCCACAATTCCCTAGATGGTTCCCTCTTGCCGCATGTCAACATTTTAGACCTTTAGCTTGGTACACCATTTACCCCTCTCTTGGGGCACAATTAGAACATTTGCCCCTTGGCATTCTCACACATTTAGGTGCACCTAGGTCTGAGCACTCAGAACCACCTAGTCAATGCCAATACACCCTCACCTAGGACCTTGGCAGTTACTTTCCTTGACCATTTAATTTACGCACATAAAATATTACAAAAGTCGGTCATCTAAGGGAAAATGCCCACCGATCTTTCCGAGGTCATGCTATCTCGGCTAGAGCATAACACTCTCTCTCCCTCCTCGGCTCATCCCGCATCTCCATGAAATCAAACACAAAAATTTTATTCACTTGCTGCGCGTGCTAAATTCACAAAATGCAAGCAAGGGTGAAAGTGGGAGGGGCAATTTCATGAAGCCTATGTATTCATTCCCAAAAACAAAAAACAGTACTTACATAACATATTCATTCCCACAAAAACTAACCCAAAATCCACATAGCGTACCACACATCTCTTCACATCATAGCCACATGAAAACCCGTTGCATCCTTTCAAAACCTCAAACTAACGAAACGCAAAACGCTCTCAACGAAACCTCTATTTCGCCCAAATCAAAATACATGTTTTTGCTCAACCCGATCTATCTAGAATCAATATACTTTTAAGTTTCGACTCCATAAATATTAGTTGGTCTAAAAGTTGAAACTTGAGAAAGGAGATTGAAAGCTTGAATTTAAATGAATTTGAAAAATGTATTTGAGTTTTGAATTTCGTTTTAGGTGACTTGACTTGTATTTCTCGTTGTTCACTCTAAACATATCTTATTTACCCTTGTCCTTGTATATTTTCAGTAGCAACCTATCCAAACTTGAGAAAGGAGATTAAACTTTGAATTTAAATAAATTTAAAAAATGTGTTTGTATTTTGAATTTCCTTTCTATGTGTCTCGACTTTTATTTCTCTTTGTTCACTCTAAACTTGAAAATAACATATCTTATCTGCCCCTACCCTTGTATATATAAGTATCAATTTGAAACCTAACCATTTCGCCCTAAAAGAAAAAACGGAACATGTCGAAATGACGAAACACTTTTTGTGACTATGCTTCACACCCTCTCAAGAGAAAATCCCAACTCTAGATCTTCTAGACATTTTTTCATTTACATGGCCTTTGCCCCTTTTAAAATCTAACCACTCTACCTCCCATGGGAACACAATGCTATACCAATGCACTTAATCACATATCTAGGGCTCTGGTTGTTAGAATAAGAATATGAGGGTTACCTCACCACTTGTGGGTCCCTCATATAAGGAGGGGACATGGGGAGGATGACCTTGTCAAAGTGCAGCGGAATATGCGAATCACAGAAAAGAGAGCAGATATGCAAACTAAGACAGCCCCCTTTTCCCCCTTCATTATAGTCACCCCTTCCCATAGAATTTCGGCCTCAAATTTACATGTTCTAGCTATCACACAAGGGTGTTGAGACAGCAAAGTGATGCGGAACAACCTGGTAAAAGATAGGGAAACTATTGAACAATGCTTAGGAGACACTGTTTTTTAGTGTACCTTGTCCAATAGGCCCGTGAAGCCTCCAGAAGACGTTAATCTCTCTCTCTCTCTCTCTCTCTCCCCCCCCCCCCCCCGTTGCCTGGCTCCTCAGCCTCCTGTACAGGCTGTACAGCCACCTTCATCCTTCGTCGTACAGCCACCGCCACCGTCCGTACAGCACAGTTGCCTATTCGTCCAGGTCGTCCAGAACAAGCAGAAGGGGAGAGATCTAATACACCTCAAACTGGGCAGATTCCTTGGCTCCAATTTGAGGGGTTAGCTTCAGCTAAGCGGTCCATAGATTGCACAGGCTACCGTTATGGAGTCCCCCTCTTTCCCTAAGATGAAGCAGTTCGCCACCACACGAGTCAGCAAGCCCTCGTACTCTGACATTGCAGCCTCATCAGCGACACCCAGCCCATATGCACTATACTTTAAGTGAAGGATTGGATGAGACCCGCAAGAGCAAATCTACCATCTACAGCAGGAAGTAAGAGAGCTCATGCTTATGATAGCAACTCTCAGGAAGAAAGTGAAGGAGATGGAAAATAATGGTAAGCAGGAGATAATTGCTGAAGTTCTACTAAAATGCAGCTCATCTCCACCAGCACCTACACTTGTCTCCATAGTCAAAGAGATGATTACCACTCAGGTCAGTTCAGCCAAGAAAGAGATGGCTATTATAGCCAGCAAAAAAATCAACAAAGCAAATCTTTATACAAAGGTAAAAGAGCAGGAAAACATAGCAAAATATAAGAAAATATTGCACATTGGGGGGCTGCCAAAAGATTTTCCTTGGCTGTCCGGTTGATGTTTTTACTGAGGGATACACAGAAGAAGAAAAGCTAACGTGTCTCAAGAAGGAGATACCACAGATAGAATGGGCTGAAACTGACATCAGTTGTATCTCTCACAAGGGAACACAAGTACAAGTTTATTTCGCAGAGGGGGCAGGAAGAACCAAGATTCTCCGACAGACAAACAAGCTGAAAGGTACACGGATATGGATGTCTGAGGAGCTCACTCCGACTCAGCTCAAACAAAGAAATGTTGAACTTGCTAAAGTGAAGGATGCAGGCAAAGCTGGAAAATGGGCAGTCTATCGTGATGGACAAGCCTTGATTCGTGATTTCAAATCTAAACCCAAAGACTCTCAATCTTAAACTAATGTTATTCAAGCCATTTATCTAAGATAGAATTAGTAGCTAGTTATGCATCTAAATAATTGGGGCTGAGTTGACTTGAGCACTCCCTCAACTCTCTAGATACCTAGGTGTATTTGCAACTTTTTTGGTGTGTACCGGTCTCCCACGAACATTAATAGATCTTTCTTTCTTTCTTCTCTGGCTGCCATGATTGATCATCCTATTAAGATCTTTCCATCTGATAAGATACTCAATGTATGCCTTTGTTATGTCCATGCATGGACATAACTAGGCTAGCGTATGGAGGTCAGGTTAACCTCTGGTCATGTGTCTTAACCTTGGGACACTTAGGATAACGTAGTACCTTTGGTGCACTAAGGGAGTTAGGCTTGAGACGCCTACGACACCCTACATCTATATAAGTGAGAGCCATTGCTCACTTGAGGCACTCTCGATAGTGGGGCCTCCTGAGAATATCCAGCTAGGTTGAGAGCCCGTGTCTCCCTAACGACATATGTACGCACATAGGACTGTGTGGTATGGGATGCGTAATTACCTGGGATGGACTACGCTCAAACGTTTCCTGATCTCTAGCTTGGGGGTGATCCTGAAGGATCTACGATTTGATGGTGATGCACTAGCTGATACCACATGTGTCCCTGTGTTTGTATTCTAATATTGGTCTATGCTTGCAGGTTAGCACAGAGATAGAGGAGATCCTGGATCCCTAGCTTAGGGGATGTTTCATTTGGTATCAAAGCGAACTCTATCTCCTAGGTTCTAGAGCTTTGAAGGTTATGTTTGCTTGTTGCAATTTCTTGAGAGTGATTGCATGCAAGAGGATGGATTAGAGAATTTGTGACACTTGAACCTTGAGGTTTTTCTTGGAGTTTTGGGCATCGAGTGAGAATTTGCAACCGTATTGTGAATTTCGTATTTCTTGGAGCTATATTGGGAATCTTTTTGCCAGCCTCTATTTGCAAGCTTCTACACTTTGCAAATGCAGTGCATCAAGTGGAGGGAGTTCTGGTTTGAAAACGAAATCCTGAAATGGTGTTTTGCTTGGAAAATGAATTCCACGAAGGAAGATGAATTGCTCTAAGACATTCCTCTGTTTTTTCCCATACAGCAGCCTGGAGCAGGCGCCTGCTGTTCCAGGTCTGGCTGGGCTGGTTGCAGCTGGTTTTGGAAGTCTAGAGCAGCCTGGAACAGTCGCAGATCTGTTCCAGGGCTGCTTGTGGGCTGAAAAGCGCTACAAGGCAGCTCGCTTTGTGGCCTACATGCTTCAAGGCTCTTTGTGGTTCATGGCCTAGATGCTTCAAGGCTGTTTGTGGTTCTTTGGAGGCTGCATGTAGGTTTACATTCTGAAAAGTAAAGTTAGAATAGCGGACATGCAGGCTAATCCTACCTTTTTCATAAAGTACCAGTGCATGTGTGACATGCACTTACTTTCTCCGCTTGCATGCCTTGGAAAGTAACATTAGCAGTGGAAACTGCAGAAGTCTACTTTTCACTTCAGTTGTGTGTCATGCATGCACCGTGTGTACATGCATGCGTGGAAAGACATGCAAACTAAAGTTGGATTGCCACATGAGTCCTAAAATGAACAAGTGTCCACATGCATGCGTGCATGTGGGTGTACTTTCTAAAAAGTATGCCTTTTGAACTAAAGTTCTTTACTTTACTTATTCCCAAAGCAAAGTTTACTTTTCTTTTAAGTTTGACTTAGAAAGGTACTTTCTAAAAGTACTCTTCGAGGACACCAACCCTTTTAGGAAAGTTCTAAAAGGAGGGGAAAGTTGTGGCCTGCACGCCACACACCTTTCATGTAGCCTAGACCGACATGCAGCCCATGCATGGCATCACTTTCCACGCACTTTGCACAGGCCATCCAGCCTCTACTTCAAGTAGCCCTTCCCATGCCCATAGCTCTGCCCATACCTCACCAAATTGACTGATTTTCTACTGCAAACGATTGCTCTCTCAGCCCTCTTTCATCCTAGCTACGCTACTACAACTCCATCTTGTTTTCTCCTCACCAATTTCAAGCAATTCCATCTCTCTTTCCAAGGGAGAATATTGTCTTTTCAATCCCTCTTCCTTCCATTTCCTCTTTCTCATCATGGACCCAATTCCTAGCCATGGAACTCAGCCCAATCAAGCTGTAAGACCTTCCGCTCCACCACATGTGCAATTGGTTCAGATTGATGCGAATGTTCTTCAGGGTTTGCTCAATCAAATGCAAAATACTCAGCAGAAGCTGATATCATTGCAACAAACTCAAGAATCTCATTCAAAACATTATGCCAAGCCCTCTTTTTCTCTTGAGATCTACTCAAGAGAGGAGAAAGAGAGGACTCCTGACATGACCCCAAAGCTCCTAAGAATCCGTACCTGCAAGCAAACACAAGAACAACAAGAAACGTGAGGATCTGAGCAAGTTGCTCACCACCCAACCACGACATCGATGAGAAATGATCTCGAATCAAGAGATGTCCCCTCCGAGCCGCGAGCTGAGCTACTGGCACGAGCTCCCAACCAGCTTGGTGTCCCATACCACCAGGTGGCGACTAGAGGCCTTGGATTTGCTGTTGGGCCTTGGGCTACGCTAGGATGCAGGCATGCGTCCACAACACGATCCAAGATCGAGACCTTGCACGAGAGAGCTAGACTTGCTCCCCCCCTACTCCCAAAAAACTGAACCCCTGGGCCCCTTTTATAGCCTCGGGCCTAATGCACCAAAAATAGCAGAGACTTCTATCTGGTTTGTACCCTTGCGACTCAACCCGAGAATCAAGCCTGCCTAGCCCTAAGCCCTCCTGAGCTCACTGAGCTAGTCTTGTGTACCTCTATACACGTCAGATACCCATCCGTGCACATGACATACTTCCTCTCCTCTAAGAACTCACTCCTGAGTTCGTAAGAAAACCCGAAAATGTGTTCTAGAGGTTAGATAATGTCTCCCATGTGGCATCCTTCTCAACACGATCTTTCCACTTGATCTTGTATTCCGTGATAGTTCTATTCCTGATAGGTCTTTCACAAAATTCAAGAATACTCTCAGGTTCGTGTGGATTAAAAGTCAAATCAGTAACTTCTATTATTTCTTGAGGAGAAACAAGCTGATCAGTGACTCTTTCAGTCTATTGACATGAAAAACTGGATGTACTTTAACATCAGGAGGCAATTCTAGTTTATATGCAACTGCTCCAATTCTTTTAATAATCTTGAATGGACCACAATATCTGGGGGATAATTTTGGAACTAGACTAGTACTTAAATTCTTGGATTCCTTGGGAATATGTAAATATACCATCATTCCGTCAAAGTACTCTCTGCGTGAATGATGTCTATTAGCATAAAATATATCCCAATCCTAAGCACTTCTAATAGACTCCTTGGCAAATTGCAACATTTATTGCATGTCTTGCAAGAATATCCTTGTAGCATCATTGTTTATTCCCTTGAATCCAACCAGAACTGGTGACTTAGGTTGAAACCCGTACATAAGCATAAAAGGACTGTAACCCGTACTTGAATGTTTTGCACTATTATAAGCAAATTCTATCATGGGAAAGGGCTGCCATATGGGCAGCACCTCACAGCATGTACGGAGCTAATGGAGCTGGTAGACGTGGCGCAGACATGGCGGGGGCAGCAGAAACTGAGTCGGCCACTGGATGGAGCTGGTAGGCTGGTTGGAGCCAGCAAACCTGGCCAGCAAGAGGGCAGACAAAGGGGCTGGGCTCCCTGCATGAAATAAAGGCCTGAGGCCTGCTTTTATAGAGCCCCACAGGTCCATGGAGAGGCTGAGAGCAGGTCGTCCAGCAGACCCACAATGGTTTGGGGTTTTTGGGCCCTAGATAAAGGTGTGGTGGAGGAGGCCAGCCATGTCACCTGGCACACACAACAGGGGGTCTGGGCCCCCACTTATATGCAGTGAACACACAGCCCCAAATAGGGGTGCCCCACAACCCAATAAAAGGGCCATGTGGACTCGGTTTTAGGACAGGCTGAGTCGGCCAGCAAGGCAGTAAAAGTCAGTCATTTTGAGAGGCCTTCGGCCCTATACAAGGAGGCCTTTGTGCTTCATTCGTACATCCAGCCGATCAGCAAGAGTTGGAGCAGAAGGAGCAGCCAGAGCCCCTTCCTTGGGCCTACATCCAAGAGGCAAAGGAAGAGCAAAGGAGTTGCAGACTTAGCTCTACACAGGGCTGAACCCTAGGCTGTCTAAAAGGGCAGCAAGGCGCTGAGATCTGGACAGAGAGTCTACATACACTCGAGGTGGACCACACGGGCTCAGAGATCTAGAGGTATCCGGTAGATAGTAGTAGAACCTCTTAGTAAGATCAAAGGACCACATCTTGGCGGGACTCTGGATCTATCATTGCTTTGGATGGAAATCAATTGTTTTGGTGGATTCTATATCTGGCTTGGATCATTGTCTATTTACATCTATGTGAAGCACAGTAAGTAAAGAAGTTTGTGATTCCACCCACACAACACACTTTGTGAGATCCTGGGCTATTCTATCAGTCTTCCGCTGTGCGTACCCTCTGTTGGTCAATTTCTAACATGGAGGCTCACAAGTGTGAGAGCTTGAAGGCACGGACCTTGCTGAAGGACAACCCCGATTCGAGGCTCTTGTAAATCGACTTCCATGACTAGAGGATTGTACCCACGCGAGAAGGAAGGGCGACTCAAGTTCAGTCGGGTGTGTATAGAGTTCTTGTCTACAGATGGTGGTGTTTGCTTTTCGATTTTGATGTGTGGTATAGTAGCAGAGATGTCAATTTCAGATGAAGAAGCCTCTTTAGCCACTGCTCTCCCTTCCTCCTCCAGTCGAGTTCCTTCTTTCACCATCCCTAGCTTTGGAGAATCCGGGAAACTAGATGGGAATAACTATCCTATCGGAAGGTGCAGATCCGGAGTCATTTAGTGGCTCGAAAACTGTTGAAGCTATCAACAGAGTGGAGGCGAAGCCGGAGGATATGGTGGATAGACAAGGGAGAGTACATGTACCAATAGATGGAGAGGAACTCGAAGCATGGGAGGATAGAGATGCCCGCATCCTGGCATTGATCATAGGGACTACGGTAGACTCTGTGATTCCTCATATTCAAATCGTCTATAGAGGCGTGGGCCATTCTGAAGGATCTATATGAGACAGATGATTGTGCAGCTGTGTTTAGGCAACCCTATAGGACAAGTTTGATCGAGGAGGATGAAATTGCACGGCAACTTTAAGAGTACCTCCAACTAGGTCGAGTGAGACCTAGCAAATCGCCATGGGTGCACCAGTGCTACTCGTGAAGAAGAAAGACTCGAGTATGCGTCTATGAGTGCACTATAAGGGTCTTAATCGATTAACGATTAAGAACAAATATATGTTATCTCAAATGGACCATCTCATCGATCGTCTCTGCGGAGCTAAGTATTTCACTAATCGATTTGAGAACGGGCTATCATCAGATATTCATATTTGAAAAAGATGCTCTCAAGACCGCCTTCCGTACAAAATTTGGACATTATGAGTTCTTGGTAATGCCATTTGGACTCACTAATGCTCCAACAACCTTTCAACAAATAATGAAATATTTATTTCGTCCATATCTAGGAAAGTTTATTGTGGTCTTTTTCGATGACATCTTGATTTATAGCAATACTCCGTGAGAGCATTGACACCATATGTGAATAGTGCTATCCATACGCATAAAAAAGAGACTCTATGCTAAAGAGAGCAAATGTGAGTTCTTGAAACAGGAACTCACATACCTTGGACATGTCATTTCGATAAATGGTGTCCATATATTGACTATGAGAAAGTCAAGAAGGTATGTGAGAGGCCCATTTTGAGAACTATTAACAAAGTCAAATCCTTTCTTGAATTTTTGAACTTCTTCCAGACAGCATTACCTCTGCCAGATTTGTCTAAAGGGGTGGAGAAGGGTAAACATAATAAGTATAGACCCATTGTGTGGACAGAAGAGCTGAGGAGATTGATTTGGAGAAGGCTTTTCAAGAGCTAAACCATGCCTTAACCACAGGCCCCGTTCTTATCATACCTGACTTACAAAAGCCCTTCTTGGTAACAGCCACGCTAGTGGTGACTGCATTGGAGCTGCTCTAACCCAAGATGCTCAAGCAGTAGCCTATGAAAGTAGAAGGTTAAAAGATGTTGAACTTTATTATGACGTTTATGAGAAGGTAGTAACACATGCCTTAAAGATTTGGAAACATTACTTCTTAGGGATCGACTTTCTAGTTAAGAACGACCATCAAAGCCTACAATATTTCGCACGGAGATGAAGGAGGTCATAGAACTCAGGGTTAGTGGTGATTAACCTGCAGAAGAAATTTCATTCTACCCCGATTGGGGTGGCAATAGATGGACACCTACAACTTGGAGTTTTTGTAACAAAGTATCAGATTAATATTAAAATGGCAGCGGAAGATGCAAACAAACTGAAATTATAGAGCCACACAGAGAACACTAGAGATAACAAAATGTACCACCACTGATCTGCTGTAAATCAGCCCTTAAACCAGGGCAGCAACTGAAATACAAGATATCTTGAATAAGATAGAAAACAGGAGCTGCAGGAGAGGCTGAACTGAAGCAGAGAAAAAGGGGGGAACACAAGAAAGCTGAAGCCTGAGAGCACGGAGGCAGGAGAAGCCTGAAACGAAGAGGCAGAGGCCTGGAGTGGGGAGGCAAGAGCCCTGAAGAGGCAATATCTGCTGCGGGAATGTGGGCAGCCAACTGAGCAACTGAGAGGGGGCTCTGAGGGGATGGTCAGGAGCAGGCTGTATGCTGGAGCCTTGAGGAGCTGCAAGAAGTGATAGAGGAAATGAGGGGAAGGAGGCCCTTTTATAGGGCAGGCCAAGGGGGGGAGTCGGCCAGTTTGGCTGGACCGACCAGCCTGGTCGGTCAAGCCAACTGGGCCGACCAGCTGGTCGGCCAGCCTACCCCCTCTGGCCCCCCTTGCTGCATGGGGGCTGGTCGGCTGGCCACGCCTGGAGATGCTGAATCTCAACACCCCCTCTCAGCTCCAGGGTGTGGCACAAGACCCAGAGAGCTGGTATGACGTTGGAGAAGGGGAGGAGAAACAGATTTGGTAAATATGTCGGCGACGTTGTCGGAAGTGGTGCTGAAGAGGAGCACAATGGTACCGTCAAGAACCTTCTCTCGCGTGTAGTGGTACTGAATTTCAATGTGTTTTGTCCGAGCATGAAAGACCGGATTGCGAGCAAGGGCAATACAGCTTTGATTGTCACAAAAAAGTGTGGTAGAAGTGGATTGCTGAAAACCACAATCGAGAAGAAGGCGCCGAAGCCACACAGCCTCACAGGTGGCACTACACATAGCCCGATACTCAGCCTCGGTGGAAGATAGGGCGACCGTGGGTTGGCGTTTACTGGACCAGGAGATAGCCGCAGAGCCAAAGGAGAAAACATAGCCCGTGGTAGAGCGGCGAGAATCGGGGTCGCCAGCCCAATCGGAGTCACTCCAACCTCGGAGAGTGAGCGGGGAAGGAGAGGAACCACCGGCAGCATAAAAGAGCCCGAAAGTAGAGGTCCCCTGAAGATAGCGGAGGAGACGTCGAGCAGCTTGCCAATGAGAAAGCGAAGGGGTTTGCATGAAGGTACTGAGGGTGCCGACAGAGAAGCCGAGATCCAGTCGAGTGTTAAGTAGCCAAAGAAGAGATCCAACAAGCTGGCGGTAGAGGGAGGCATCAGGATAAGCAGTGGACCCAGAAGCAGAGAGTTTAGCGTTGGGATCCATGGGAGAGGTGATGGGCCGACAGTCAGCCATGTGGAAAGTTTCGAGGAGCTCTTGAACATAGCGTTGCTGAGAGACAAAATACCCCCTCTTAGTCTGCCAAATCTCAAGACCCAAGAAAAAATGGAGAAGGCCCATATCCGTCATCTCAAATTCAGTTTGAAGAGCAACTTTAATGGCAAGGATATGATTGGTATGACTCCCGGTGAGGATTAAATCATCCACATAAAGAATGATGAAGGTATGAAGCTGTCCTTCATGAAAAAGATAAAGATTGGGATCAGCCAGAGAGCGAAGAAGTCCTTGGCGGCAGAAGAAGGTATCAATACGCTGATTCCAGGCCCGAGGAGCTTGCTTGAGACCGTAGAGAGCCTTGCGAAGGCGACAGACCATGAAAGGAGAACGAGAATTAATGAAGCCGGGCGGCTGATCCACATATACCTCTTCATGAAGATCACCATTCAAAAATGCAGATTTGACGTCCATTTGAAAGATGGGCCACTGATGGTGGGCGGCAAGAGCGAGGATCGTGCGGATGGTGCTCATCCGGGCGGTAGGTGCAAAGGTCTCCCCATAGTCGATGCCGGGTCGTTGGGCATAGCCTTTAGCCACCAGCCGAGCTTTATACTTGTCGACAGAACCATCAGAGGCGTATTTTGTTTTGAAAATCCACCGGACACCAATGACGGAACGATGTGAGGGACGAGGGACAAGGTCCCAGGTGTGGTTCCGAAGAAGAGCATGAATTTTCGCTTCCATAGCCTGTTTCCAATGAGGCTGGGCCAGAGCCTGAGGAACGGTAGTGGGCTCACGAGTGGCGAGGATGCGAGACATAAGGGCATAATTGACATGAAGGGGATCAGAAGAGGACGGTGGGAGATGGCGATGAGAGCGACGAGGCCCATCATCAGGGGGTGGTTCGGAGTAGGGATCCTCAAGACCGGAGGAGCGGAGAGTATCAATGAGCCATCGCGGAACACGTACCAAGCGGGGTTCCAAAGGAGGAGCAGACGAGGGTGGAGCCGGAGAAGGAGACGGAGGAGAGAGAATAGGAGGTGATGTACCGGGGGACGAGGCAGGTGGAGGGAGAGAGGGCTCCGGGGCATCGGACAGATCTCCAAGAACAGGAGGAGAGTCGGAGGATGTCGGAAGGACCTGCTCGTCGAAAAGAACATCCCTGCTCACGGAGATAATGCGGCGGCGAGGATCATAGAGGCGATAGCCAGTGGAGACGGAGTTGTAGCCTACGAACAAGAGCTTGTGGGACTTAGGATCAAGCTTTCCACGATCAGATTTAGGAATATGAACATAAGCATCACAGCCAAATACTCGAAAATGGGAAACATCGGGCTTAGATCCATAGTAAGCCTGATAAGGGGTCATGCCTGGGACTGCTGATGTCGGAGAGCGGTTAAGACTATGGATGGCGGTCATCATGGCCTCGGCCCAAAGAGACTGAGGGAGTTGACTGTGAGTGAGCATGGTCCGAGCCATTTCAACACCGGTACGATGTTTACGTTCAACCACACCATTATCAGAAGGGGTACCTGTGTTGGCAAATTCCCGTTTGACACCATGACTACTCAAGAACCGATCAAACTCGAGAGAGGTGAATTCACCACCTTTATCAGCACGAAGAATTTTGAGGGAGTGATTGGATTCTTTTTCCACCATGGCTAGCCAGGTCTGGAGACTGAAAGCCAGATCCTTGTGGGAAAGAAAATAGATCCAAGAGTAGCGACTGAAATCATCAACAAGGAGCATGTAGTACGAGGCTCCCCCAAGGGACATAATCTGCATAGGGCCACATAGGTCGAGGTGAACAAGACCAAGCGGAACAGTGGCACGGCGAGAGGCATGATGAGCGAACGGCTCGCGATGTTGTTTGCCCAATATGCAAGAGGGACAGAGACCTTGGCGAGTGCCGACGTTAGGGAGGCCGAGGACAAGCTGATCACGGAAAGCACGATGAAGAGCATCAATGTGTAAATGACCAAACCGATAATGCCAAAGGTCGCCAAGAGAGGTTCCTGTAAGGGAGGAAAGGGCAACAAGCTTGTAGATACCATTAGTAGAATGGCCGGTCCAAACCGGCTGTCCGGTGGCACGATCGCGGATGGTGACAGAGGCTGCTTCAAACTCAACTTTCATATTGTTTTGACAAATCTGATGAACCGAAAGGAGATGAAAGCCAAGAGACGGAACATAAAGAACACGAGAAGAGTGTTTACCCCCTTTGCCATCAGGAATAATATCAAGAGAGCCCTCTGAATGAACAGGAATAGAGTGCTTATCGCCGATGCAGACACGACCAGAATGAGGAGTGAGATCCTGGAGCAGTGAGGAGGAGGGGGTCATATGCCGAGAGGCCCCACTATCAACAATCCATTCACGAGCATCGGAGCTATGGAGAGCCAATGACTCTGCTGCAGGAAGGGGGACCGAATTCAAGAGCTCAAGGTGAACAAATGCAGGAGTAGGGGTAAGGGAAGCATCAGCCGCAGCGGCCAGAGGTGCGTCAGCTCGTTTGTGTTTGCGGTATGGACAATTGCGCCAATAATGGCCAGGAGTGCCACAGTGATTGCAATTACCTTTGGGAGCAGGACGGTCACTGGAGGGATCTGAAGGAGATGAGTTATTGGCAGAGGACGGGGCATTCTTGGATCGTGATTTGGGACGATGGGCCACAAGAGCCTCAGAAGAACCATCAGAGGTTTTAGTGAACTGTTCCTCCTGATCCATCATCATGGGGACAAGTTCCTCCCAAGTGATGGTGCTGAGGCGGCCAGAGGTAATAAGAGAAGAATAGAATGCTGCATATCGACTGTCAGTAATAACATGAGATAAGAGAGTAATAGCCATATCTTCGGAGGAGATAGCCTTGCCTGCATGGAGGATGTCCTGATGCATGCTCTGCATTTTGTTGATGTGGTCCCGTATGGAAGGAGAAGTAGTTGGATCGAGGCGACGAAGCTGAACTTCCAAGGAAATACGTTTCATGGGAGTGACGCGAAGATACATGCCATCAAGAAATTCCCAAATAGCACGTGCAGAAGTAAGATGCTTGATATGATTGAGAACCCCTGGTTGACAATTGAGAAAGATGAACGAGCGTACACGAGCATTCAATTTATCCCAGATAAGAGAAGCATGTGGCTCCTCCTCAGGTGACGGACGAGGGATCCCGGGATCAACAAACTCAGCAAGATCATAAGATTCCAATACAGACGCCATCTGAATTTTCCAAAGAGAATAATTGGTCCCATCTAACTGCCGAGCATCTGGAAATGTAGGAAGAGTGGGAATACGTACAGGCTTGTCAGACTCTTGAAAGAAACTGGACATAGGGGATACGCGAAGATCCGGAGTAGAATCCTTTGTTTCATCAGCCATAACTGAAAACAGGGAATGGACAGCAACAAGGGGCTGAAGAGAACGGGGCTGGTGAAAAGATCAAGGTCTAGAACAGGGCCAATCTCAACAATCGAACCCAAAGATCAAGAGCCAATAAGTTCTGCCAGAAACCCTTGAATAAAGTCGTACGGGTGAAGACGGGAGCCGACCCGATGCACGATGAAGGAAGGGGGGGAGAGGCTCTTGATGAAGCAGTAGGCTGCTATTGATAGCCCGGGGTATCGGGGAGGAAAAAAAAACAAAAAAAATATATAGGGAGGGGAGAAGAGAGCTCTGTAGTCAGTGGGAAGGAGAGTTGCTGACGAGGACAAACTTCTTCAACTTCATCAATATAGAAGTTCCCAGATCAGAGAGTAACCTGGTGCTCTGATACCATATTAAAATGGCAGTGGAAGATGCAAACAAACTGAAATTATAGAGCCACACAGAGAACACTAGAGATAACAAAATGTACCACCACTGATCTGCTGTAAATCAGCCCTTAAACCAGGGCAGCAACTGAAATACAAGATATCTTGAATAAGATAGAAAACAGGAGCTGCAGGAGAGGCTGAACTGAAGCAGAGAAAAAGGGGGGAACACAAGAAAGCTGAAGCCTGAGAGCACGGAGGCAGGAGAAGCCTGAAACGAAGAGGCAGAGGCCTGGAGCGGGGAGGCAAGAGCCCTGAAGAGGCAAGATCTGCTGCGGGAGTGTGGGCAGCCAACTGAGCAGCTGAGAGGGGACTCTGAGGGGATGGTCAGGAGCAGGCTGTATGCTGGAGCCTTGAGGAGCTGCAAGAAGTGATAGAGGAAATGAGGGGAAGGAGGCCCTTTTATAGGGCAGGCCAAGGGGGGGAGTCGGCCAGTTTGGCTGGACCGACCAGCCTGGTCGGTCAGGCCAACTGGGCCGACCAGCTGGTCGGCCAGCCTACCCCCTCTGGCCCCCCTTGCTGCATGGGGGCTGGTCGGCTGGCCACGCCTGGAGATGCTGAATCTCAACAATTAAAACTCGTGCTAGAAAGTCATAGGATCACCTCCAAGGCTTGTGGCCTACGCTCAAGGGGCTGTGGGTGGGTAAGACTAAGTCGTCAAAAAAGAGAGGAGGGGAAGGTGTAGGCGCGTATTTAAAAGACCAAGGAGAATCACTCTAAGTTAATTGAATTCCAAAGTCTCCCCCAAGCCACTGCTAAAAGGCGGCACCTCAGAGTCAGTTACAAAGATTATTCCTTCGTAGAAACAAGCTAATTACAAAATGGGAGCCGAAGTACATCCATGGGAGTAGACTTCAAACAAAAGTACCTAGAATCAAATTGAGTAAAAAACCCGTAAAGACGTTCGCTAATACTAGGTCCGCAATCAAAAATTTAGCTGTTTCCCTTACTGAGGCTTCCACCTGGATTTTGGAAAATAAGAAGATTATCTCTACTAGTTTGGCTTGCTTTCGCAGGCCATTGTACAATGCTGTAATGAAATCAAGGTAAAGTATAAAGTTACGATCGTGCTCCGGATAAGGCATGAAAAACACGTCTCTTGTAGTGAGTACTGTTGTCTCCTAATTCCCGTTCGAGCGAATTTCTAAAGATTGCACAATGCCCTCCTAAAATGGAGCGTTGCATCGGGATGATCGCTCCTTCTGAATAGATGCTGATGTTCGATCAGGATGTACAAAGTCTAAACAAGAGAAGATTGTGAAGCATGAGAGCAGAAAATTTTGGAGCGTTTCTTACCAGACGAAGAAGCACAGATGGGCGAAGCGTGCGCTGGGAAGAGGAGGTAGAGAGGGCAACGTCCACCCGCCAATCCAGCCCTTCTAATGTCTGCATTGTTTCAAACAAACAAGGTGAATTAGGGTGCCCAGGCTACGCCCAACTTGAGGGCACAGGTCTTTCCGCCACCCCTTCACACACTTGTCCGTCCACTTTTGTTGAGTCAATGTTGACTAATGCTGCTACTTCTGCCGGACCACTTCGAGCAATGCATCGCATGCACTCGCATATCCATGCATCATCAAAACTATCTTTGTGCACAATACACATGTTATTCAACATAAGGCATGCTCCCACCATCTCTCGGACATTCCGTAACACCATATCACATCACTTCAACAATTTACGGAACCGAGCTTTAAGAATTCCACATGCTTGTTCGACCAGCATTCGAATGCTTGACTGTATGTAGTTCCAATAATATTGATCCATGGGTAAACCTTCTTTACTCTCCTTGAAAGGAGGTAATATCCAGTACTGTCCAAGATAGGCAAAATTACCAAGTAAGCCATACTGTCCCAAACCCTTATTTGCACATCTTTGTCCTAAGTCGGTTCGTTTAAATACATTCCAATCTTGCATTGAACCTGCCCACCTAATATCGTAGTCCCAAATTGAACAATCAGCTGCCACAATGAGTTGAAGAATGATTGAGTGGAACCCCTTCCTATTGAAATAATCTTCATGGTTTGTTCTTGGGGCAATGATCAGTATATCCAGTGCCCCAACCACATATGGTATTCCTTGAATGCTTTGAAACGCGTCTGCATTCGTTCTATGGTTGGCCACTTTATATACATATCATACAATCCAGATGTGACTAGCGCATCGTAGAAGTCCAAAACAGTACTTTGTGCAAAGGATGTTGACACCCCATACAAATCAGCTATTATTCCCAAATTGGAGCCACTAGCAAGACGATGTAGTGCCACACAAGTATGCTTCTCGATAGATATTTCTTTGCGAAAATTTGTGTTTCTTCATCGCATTTGTGGACCTAGTTTAGCTACAAGATACTCAAAAGTATCCTTGCTGACCTGTAGTCTATTTTTGAACATTCTACTCAAGTAGCTACCTAGAAGTCCCTGCTCCATGAATAATTGCATTCTAGGATAAGCCCAACAAGCTCTACGCTCATGTCTTTGACGTGCAATCCAATCATGTCAGGCTAATACACCATGGGCCATGCATTCCATCAATAAATTTGCATGCATCATTTCATCATCGGTCTCATCATCCACATCACACTCCAACAACTCAAACATTGCTATAACAGTAATGATAACACCCACGGTGCATAGGACCAATATGTCATCATTCTCCATTGCATAAGCATAAGCATAAGCATGAGCATATGTCTCCTTCTCTTATGCTTACGCTTATGCATGAGCATATGTCTCCCTTTTTCAATCTCTTTTCCTCTCTCTTTCCCCCCCTCTTTCCTCTCTTTCAATCTCTTTTTCTCTCTTTTTCTTTTATGCTTAAGCTTTCTCTCTTTTTCTTTTATGCTTATATGCTCATGCATAAGCATGAGCATATGTCTCCTTCTCCTTCTCCTCTTTTCCTTCTTTCCTCTCTCTTTCTCCCCCTCTTTCCCCTCTTTCAATCTCTTTTCATAAGCATATGTATTTGCCTATGCATAAGCATAAGCATATGTCTGCTTCTCTTATGCTCATGCATAAGCATAAGCATATGTTAGAAATCTGACATGGTATCAGTCTAGAAACTAAGTCATGGGAGAGAGTGCTAAATGAATGGAGCAAGCTGATGTACTATTCATGATGTGACCCCTGCAATATGTAGGGTGAAAGTACAAAGAAAGAAGCACATAGTGCATATGGGACTAATGTAGGTGCCACATGTCACTCACATGCACTCTAGTCTATACTAACACACTTAGGGCCCTCTATAGGACTCCTAGTGGGACACTTATTTCCAACACCCTCCTTAAGTGGACACTAGGAGGAGGACAGAAAGACAAGACTAGAAGACCTATAGACTGAGAGACAAGACATAAGACATGACAGACAAAAATTCTGAGACACCCCTCCTCAAGTGATATCCTCATATGGGTCCACAAGGGTAGGGACAAGAGTGGATCATAGACAGACAGAGAGAGAGGCAATCAGCCAGTAGAGTGGTTCCACAGAGAGAGAGACTGTCAGATAGAAGATAAATGGGGACATAGACAGAAAATGCCAAGAGAATGTGGGTAGCGAATCCACAAAAGAGAGGCATATAGACTGATAAACAGAGTGTCAAAGACATATGACTATAGACACATAGACAGAGAGATGGACCTTGAACACACATACACACCCTCCTCAAGGGCTATCCCTCCTGTTGGTCAAGGATAAATCTGGTACATCATGGGTCCAGTTTCTCATGCCATGTCAGGGGTTGCCTCATGGGTAGGGACAAAGAAAAGATAGGTCCAGAGAAAAGATGAGCCCTCCTGAAAAGGTATCCCTCCAAAAATGAGCAGTGAGGGTATACAGAGATAAAGATGGGGGCCCTGAGATAATGTCCCCTTTGGCCTACATCATGTGGTGACCAAAGTGGGAGAAAGAAAATTCTTTTTATGCAGAGAGCAAGGGCAGAGTACCCAAAGGAGATGCCGAAAGAGTTTTACAAAAGTGAGAAGGTCTTACCCCTGTTTTAATTCTTACAGTGGGCAGTGTCTAATCTCTTACAAAGATAATATTCAGTTCTTAAAATCATTTTTAAAGAGTAAAAGAGAACTGAAAAATGATTGCGGCAAATAAGAGAGAATCCAGTTTGTTTTTGCCTCAGGTCTTCCACCCTTTCAAGCCCATGTCTCTGACAGGCTATCCAAGGGGTAACCTGAGAAAAGAAGATGCAAAGAGAATTCACCAAAAGAATGTTGCTGCAGAAATAGAAGAAGGCACTCGGGCCTGACATAGTAATAGCAGCAGCAGTAAATACCCAAATCTGAGGCACGTCCAGCAGTGGACATGACGAGGAGAGAGAGAATGAGGCAGGCAGCCATAACAGGGCACAGCCCAATGATAATAGACTGGAAGTGATGCAGCCCCAATCTGCAGCATGAAGATATCACTGTGATGCTCCAGAGTTGGTTGCATAACAGCAACAACAGCATGACAATGTAGTGACCTCCTCCAACAGCACGCTCGTAGATAGAGGAAAAACGAGGAAACAGCTCCACAAGATAGATGTCCAGCAAGAATCTAGTGTCATGGGCTACTCCAATAGTAGGAGAAGCACATATGGAGCTGTGCACAAGCAGGGAGAAGGCAAACAAATTGCTGATGTGCATCGGGCTGTAGACATGGGTTAAAAATGACCTGAAGCAGGCCGGTTACTTGACGAACTTGACGATTTGTAGCAGAGGAGACTAGCTTTTGAGCTACGAGAGACGGCCTTCTTACTGGCAGCTTTACCACGACTAGCCATGGTGAAGAATGGCAAACGATGAAGAGAAACAAAGAGCTTGGAAACGGCGGAAGAATCAAAAAGCTTCGGAAGCTCTTGCTATGGCTGGAGGGCTGGGCTGAAGATGCCTGAGGTAGAGGAAGAGGGGAGAGCTGAACTAGAAGAGGGATGAGCTGAAAGCTAAGAGTTGAGCTAAGCTAGAACTAGAGGAGAGGATGATAGGCTTAGGAAAGCATGGCTCTGATACCATGTTAGAAATCTGACATGGTATCAGTCTAGAAACTAAGTCATGGGAGAGAGTGCTAAATGAATGGAGCAAGCTGATGTACTATTCATGATGTGACCCCTGCAATATGTAGGGTGAAAGTACAAAGAAAGAAGCACATAGTGCATATGGGACTAATGTATGTGCCACATGTCACTCACATGCACTCTAGTCTATACTAACACACTTAGGGCCCTCTATAGGACTCCTAGTGGGACACTTATTTCCAACAGCATAAGCATGAGCATACATCTCCTTCTCGTATGCTTATGCTTATGCATGAGCATATGTCTCCTTCTCCTTCTCCTTCTCCTCTTTTCCTAGTTTCCTCTCTCTTCCCCCCCCCCTTTTCCCTCTTTCAATCTCTTTTCATAAGCATATGTATTTGCCTATGCATAAGCATAAGCATATGTCTCCTTCTCTTATGCTCATGCATAAGCATAAGCATAAGCATGAGCATATGTCTCCTTCTCCTTTCCTTCTTCCAATCTCTTTTTCCCCTCTTCCTCCTTTCCTTCTCTCATGAGCATGTCTCATTTTCCTCTTTTCCTCTCTCTTTCTCCCCTCTTCCCCCTCTTTCGACCTCTTTTCATAAGCATAAAAATTTGCCTATGCTTAAGCTTTCTCTCTTTTTCTTTTATGCTCATATGCTCATGCATAAGCATAAGCATAAGCATGAGCATGAGCATAAGCTTTCTCCCCCTCTTCCCCCTCTTTCGATCATAAGCATATGTATTTGCCTACGCCTATGCCTATGCCTATGCCTATGCTTATGTTTGTTTTTTATTTTTTGTTTCGTGTTTGTGTCAACGTTAGACATGGGATCACGTCGCACGTTCGACGAGTACGGACAGCCTCGCAGGAGGAGACATCACGATCTCTATGCTCCAGAGGACTTTGATTCCTCTCAAGCGACACCTCAGGGGCCTACCCTTGCGACTACCCCTGGCCCGCCGACTCCTCTCGGACGTAGCACTGCGACTACTCCTCGGGGAACTCCTTTGCTAGCAGCCCATGGCTTTGTCGAGAGTCCCGAATAGTTTATAGCTTAGATGGCCGATGAGGAGGCAGTGAGATTCTTCTCTCTGCTATCTCAGAGGACCTCAGCAATTCCCTCTCCTACACCGATGATTGGACCTAAAACATTTGAAAATACACCTTATTAAACACCAGAAATAAGGATTGATAGAGTAAGCAGGTTCAAAGCAACAAACATGCTTGATCAAACTGTAAAAAACAAGGCCTAAAATATTAGATAGAACTTATGTGAGACAAACAAAATTCAACATTGCATTGCACTAAATGGTTCGCAACAAGGGTATTCAAGATTCCTAGCCTCCTCTCCTCATATCCTTTTTTATCTTCAGAGTTCGCTTTTTGAGTAGTTGCCATTAATCGAGCAGTACTGGCCATGTCACCAAGCGACCGCGCTATCTTCCAGTCCTTTTGTCGTACACTTGGATTGGTTGCAATGTCTAACTCGGCCTTTGGTGGGTCATTCAAAATAGCATCTTTTGACCCATTTTTGAGTGGATCACTAGTGGGGGCTGATGATGAACCACCATCTACTGTAGAGGATATGCCGCTGACTGCAGATGTGTGTGCATCACAACCACATTAGCACGATTCCACATGTACTCATCCACCAAGTCATACCAATGGCAAGTAATCTTGTGATCGTTGCCAGAAATTGCATTGTGTGCTTTGTCCTTTCAGTATGCATTGTACATATGACCCCACTACTTTCGACATGCCTCTCCATCTTTATCGAAGTCAAAGAATAGAGAGGCAATTTGGGTAGCCACCTTTGACCATATGTCAACACCCTGCTTAGGAGTCTTAGAGAACTCTGCATTCATTGAACCATGAATGTTTATGAGTTGTACCACCCATGCATCTTTCCATTGAGGAACCGTCTTCTTTGTGCCTTCTTGTGCATTAGTTGTTTTCTCATTTTCTTTTGCATTTTGACCTCTCTTGGCATTGGGCGGCTTTGGTGCATCCAAGTCAATAATGGCCTCATCGGATGCTTGTTGCACCCGTTTTTAACTAGGCAATTTTTCAACCTATGGTGCTTTGGTAGCTTGAGAGTCGCTTGGGACTTCTGCCTCGACATGGGTGTCACCAAATATATCTTGGGTTGGTTGAGAAAAAAAGTACTTACTCGTCATGAAAGGTCCATGTGGAGAAGAAGGTGTTTGCAGCATCACTAAAGGAGTTCGCCTCACAATTGGATTGTAGTGTAGAGATATTCCTGGCTGCCTGGGTCTTTGAAATAGTACGAATTGTGCAGGATGAGGCATTATCGATGGAGGACGACCACCAAAAGCCAACACTGGGCTAGAGCTAGCTACAGTGGGAGTGGGAGCTACACACATTGTCGGGATAGACAATCCTAGGTATATGATGCCATGGTGCAGTGATTGCTAACTCATTTGAGATATGTAGTTGACATACTCCTCTTGGGAAGAGAAGGGGTTGCTATCTTGTGAATCCATGGTTTCGTACAATATGTTGGAAAGATATAATTTTAGTCCTTAGATAGAGTCTTTTATGACATTAAAGAAAGATAGGCATGATCAATCTTAGTAGCTTCAACACTTTATTCAACAAAAGTGGGGAAGAATGAGGAAGAAATTTATGAAGCTCATGAATAACTTTTTCACAAGGTAATGCAAAGTTAAGGTTTTAAGTTTTCAATTATTGTGTCATAGAAGTTATGGTGCCAAGGGGATTTTTATAAAAATTATATGTATGAAAGAGACAAGCAAAGACAAAGAATCTAAGTTTGATACTTTGCCTATGAAAATCTAGTTATTATGAATTTTAAGCATTCCTTTTTTTTTGTCAAGCCATACTCGTAATCAACCATAACATATTTGAGTGCAATGAAGGAAAAAACATAACGATTTCTTTTCTAATACTAGTGTAAAGTGGGATAAAAGATGCAGATCATGCAAGTTCGTGAGCAAAGGAGTGGAACCAGAAGACTCTCCCAAGACTTTATGCAGATTTTATTAGAGTAAGCACGTTCAAAGCAACAAAAAGTACGAACCTTTGAAGAATTATCACGCTGAAAATTTCAAACCTTTGAGGAACTCGTATGTCGATAATTCTGAATGCTTGATATTGAGCTTGCAACCAAAACAAAAATCTAAATTAGTATCTTTCAGTATTTCTTTGAATGGGAATTTAGAGTATCCAAGTTCAAAGCAAAGAGGTTCAAGAAAGCTGCCCTATACATAGTTATAGGAATAAGAGCATAAGAACTATCACGCTACTTCTCCTCAAATTGTATGCTCCCCTTGTTTGGTCTCAAGCCTACAAGCAATCAAACTCCAATTTGCAATCATAATTTTTCATACTCATAATTGGTCGAGATGATGAAACAAAACAATCATTTTGGAACTGGACTCCCTCAATGCAAACTATCCAGCGCTATGTGTGTAACATAGCAGCGCTTGCCAAGTGCCCTTTTTCTACTCATTGGTCTCTTTTCGATGAGCAATCCATCCGCCTCTGTGTGTATAACCAACCCTACATTTAGGAGGCCTGCCGTTTGTTAATGTCTAATGTCCTCTAGACCAAGGAGTGGTTGGACCAGTAAATGAAATTTGCCCCCGATTCAGTCACTTGGATAAAATTTTTTGTCCCCATTTGTTGTAGTCAGCTATGTAATCAATTGTGTCATGCAATGTTGTGTCATGAATGCTTGTAGTATTTTTGTGCTTTGGCTTGTACTATTGATGTTGATGTTGAAGTCACCTATTGTTGTTGGTGTTGAAGGATTAATTTGTTGTAGCAGATCTTCCAACGATTGAAGAAGTGATGCAGTTGGTGTTGCCGGTGATTTGTAGATGTTGACGACTACCAAAGTTTTTCTTTCTCGATCTTTTAGAATCGCAAGCAATTATTTAGCTCCTTTGTTGTATATGTATTTTTCCTCAAACAATTGTAGTTCATTTTTGAAGCATGTTACTATTCCCACTCCGTTGTTGCTTATTGTAGATTTGAAGCCTGGTAGTGATATTGTATATGGCGTGTCATCATGGAATTCTCGTAGATACAAGATGGTTGCATTGAGAAGATTGTTTTCATGGAGTATGTCTTGCAAATGTGTTTGTATAGCACGTGTATTTAGAGACTGCAATGTTTTTTTGTTGAAATCTTTCGTTGAGAAATCTTTTTGGTGTAATGTCCATAGTCGAGTTGATCTTAGCCACTCCATTTCTTTCAGGATGCTCATGTCAACTTTGATATGCTTTGGCTCTAGTGTATTTATGAGGAAAAAGTTGTCTGGGTTTCTTATCCACCAAAGAGCTGTGTACACTAGGCTGTGAGACTTTATGGAACTAGGATCGATAGGGAATTGCAACTTGGAACTTGTATTTAGATTGTTTTTCCCTATTTGAAATTCTCATGCAATTGATGTATGGGAGTCTAGTCTTTTGGAATGTCATCGTTGTACAATGATGTGTTTCGCTTTTGTGTTTGTGCTCTAATGCTTCTGATCAGAAAGAATACCTACACAACATTTTGGTTGTTCATTGTTGTAGATTGTTTGAAGATTCCATCCACACCGTTCACTAGCCCGTCACCAATGTCCAAATTGCCAGAGCATATTTTGACTATCATCCCAGGTTTCAAATGCAGGGATTTGTGAAGGCCTGATGCCAGTATTGGGTCAATTGGAATTGGGATTGTCTTGTTGCTTGTTTTGTGCCTTTTATCTATTGCCAACAGAATGTGTGGATGTTCTTGGATCAATTTTATAATGTCGTTGTTGTGCCAATCTTCCATAGCGTTTGTGTAAAACAAGTGTGGAACATTTTGTTTTTGTAATGGTGTTCTAAAGTATTTGTTGTTTATGCATGTGATGTCTTCCAATGTTTGTTTTCCAACTCTAATTTTATTGAGGATGTTGATGTACTATGTATTTGTTTGCTCCATTGATAAGAGAAGCGAGAGAATATCAATTTGTAGAATGCAATTTGAAGAAGTCAAATACTCATGAAGATTAAAAGAAAAACTAAAGAATTTTTTGATTATAGTATTAACTGTTTATGACAACTTTGCAACTTGGGTGAGAAGACCTACAAAGTTGGCATATGTCATGGTGGAAAATGTCTAATTGGATGAGAATTAGTGCACATAAATAGCTATGTATGTTTTTAATACACGAAAAAGGTTTACAAAGAAGCCAAATATTCTTACTGTGCAAAGAATCATGAGAGTGATATTT
The DNA here is from genome assembly GCF_047967505.1 of Dipteris shenzhenensis. Classification (NCBI taxonomy): domain Eukaryota; kingdom Viridiplantae; phylum Streptophyta; class Polypodiopsida; order Gleicheniales; family Dipteridaceae; genus Dipteris; species Dipteris shenzhenensis. The sequence goes on from NC_141617.1 coordinate 44,550,017, forward strand.
TTTAATGGTGTCATTTCAAAAATAGATCAAATTTATAGCAAATTGGAGAAAAAATGGATGGGCTTGCTACACCATAACAATCTTATAGGGTGAAAATGTGAGGGCTACATGGGGCTATACAATCATAAAAGTTATCATTAATTATCTTTTGCAATAAAAAATTCATGATTTCTTATAAGTTTTACATGTCTAATTTATGGTTTATATTCTCATGCCTCTATTAGAAAAGGGATAAAAAGTAATACATTGATTTTCCTTATGTGATAGAACATGAATACAACAAAAATACATATAGGAAGGTACAATATACCCATTATATTGTATACAATTTGTAAAATTGGAGCTTACATATCATTCTAGACTATTTGTAACTTGTATCATAAGATGGAATCAAAGAATTAGCATGCCAAAAGACTCAAGCTGTAAGACGATATTGGAATTTTAAGAGAATTTAGGAATCATGTTAGATCTATCAAGAATTTGAAATAGTTGAACGGGGAAAGTAGGAATTTTCTTTAGCTTAGAGCCCATGAATCTCAAGTTGTCATTCTTGTTGGTACGTGCATACTAGGTTTTTATCTCTTTATTATAATATACTACTTACTTTATGCACCATGAATGCAATAGATTTGGTTGTAAGATGTGGATCCCATATTCAATGCAAGGAGGCGCACTAGGTATTTAGTGGGTAGTCTTGCCTATGGGACCATGATAAAATAGGACTAGAAACCTAGAGGCTAGAAACCATCATTTCTACCATTAGACCTATTTTGATGCACTTTAAATATTAACTCATAGGTGAGAGATATGACTCCTCTCAAATAGTTTAAGAAGAATTTGAAGAGTGGTATGATAATTACTATCCTTCTAGCAAAGACACTATTGAAGTAGACTCAATAATGTAGCCAAGGAAGAACCATAAGCAAATATAAATGTAATAGAATTATGTACAAACAAAATTTCACATATTGGAGAAAATGTGAAGCAACATGATGCCGAAATGAAATGTTACCTATTCAAGTACCTCTACAACCACTCTTAGAACCATTTTGCCGACCCAATTCATTGCTCCATATCCTTATTTATTTGATGCTTGTTAGGTAACCATTAGAAAGCTAGAAAAGAAATCAACATGTGCAACTACCTTTTGCATGCAATGGAAGTACTTTATATAAGCAAGATGAAGACTTTAAACTTTGTGATAAAATGTGGGCTATAACATGTAACAAGCATGAATTTCCCTCGTCCAAGTCACACATACATGAAGTGCTTTTTTAATTAATGTTAAGATGATATAAAGTCCTAACATTGATGTTTCCTTTTAACTTTATGTGTGATAGAATCAATCTTTGGTCAATGTTTGCTTGGGTGTAGCCATTTTTGGTGAGGTTTAGGGCATTCTTTGCATATGTATTTCTTGCCTAACCCATAACTCATGAATTTCCCAATGTAATTCGATGAACTTGTCTTCAAGTTGTAGTGACATTCCAATATTGAACATGAGACCAAAAACATAAGGAATAAATATTTTGGATGAGACCATTAAAGCATTACAAGTGCTCTGTTACATGTGAAGCATCCATCTTGAAGAGTATAGGATATAAAAATTAATTCAAAAAAGTAAAAATTGTGTTCTGCACATACATGAAACCAATTAATCATCCAAAAGTACTATTTAAGCTTCTCCTTAACCAAAGGACACACCTAATTGAGAACCTTAGATGTGGTTTAAGGGGCCTCCAATGTCGTGCTAAAATTATGCACACCCATTCAAGGGCACGCTTCATAAATTTTTTATTTTTTCTTGAAAACCAAAACCAATTTAAAAAATGGAAGCCAAACTACAAACTAGTGGGACTAGTAGATGATGGCTTAAAACATTGATGGTTGGTGATATTTATATCTAGATTCAACCTAAAATGGAAGAATCTGAAAATGTGCAATTTGTGAATGTGCAAATAACTTCTAGTAAATTCAACACTATTTGCAATTTTATATTGATAATGTTTCCTTGAAATCCCTTGGCTCATAAGCATGTCGAAGCTCATTGCATTTCATCATGTATATCATCAAACCCGATTGTGTGCCCTTTGGCCTATTTGTATTTTGGAGCAATTTGTGCCACATTGCACTTTCTTGAGGACAACTGGTATATCTTATTTTGATGGCGTATATTGCCAGAGGGAGGGAATCATGGCAGCTAGAAATTTTTCTATCCCTATGCTCCTTCAAAAGAATTCACCTCTTGCCATGCAAATATTCGAACATTCAACCTCCTATCGCCCTACAAAGAACATTCTCCTCTTGCCTTTTACAACCTGGGTCAACTTTTGCTTGGGTGTAGCCAATTGCAAAACTATTTTCGGGGCCATTTTGGATCTACAGTGTGACGTGCTCCTGGATGAGATTTTGAAGTTTGCACGAAATGTACTCTCGTCAGAAATATTTTGGACTTTATGATGCCACACTAGCGTAATAATGAGATGTAATCTATTTATTATGAACACCACAGAGCTTGACACATGACTGCTTTGCACTATATCATGCATCTCTATAATGCTTCATGCATCATAGTCTCTGGCTTGACCACCCGTCATTGCGCAACCTTTTGCGGTAGCTTTGCCACAAGTCACTGGGTAACGCATCCATGCAGATCATGAAAATTCAAGGTTGGCTTGGAGAGACCACCACACTGGTTCTTGGAGTGATAATGAGACATAATCTATCATTCTAAACACCATCACAGTATAGTCTCTAGACTCTGACCACTTGTTATTGCACAGTCTTTTCTGTAGCTTTGCCACCTGTCATTGGGTAGCGCGCCCATGTAGATTATGAAAATTCAAGGTTGGCTTGGAGAGACCACCACCCTAGTTCTTGGCATAGTAATGAGATTTAATCTATCATTCTGAATGCTGCTGCAATGCAGTTTCTATTTTGACCACCTATCATCACTTAACGTTTTGTAGTATCTTTGCTACCTATCATCGAGTAGCATCACCATGCAGATCAAGAAAATTCAAGGTTAGCTTGGAGCGATCACCATGCTAGTTCTTGGAGTTATGGATCCATTACCTATTTTTACAGATTATAGGATGAGATCTATAATGACCACTGGGTTGGTGAATAGAAGGAGATCTATGACAACCACTACGCTGGTTCTTGGAGTTATATATTTGTGTACCACTTGTATGTTAACAAAACATAAAACTTGTTATATATTTGTATATAAAACTTGTATATTTGGTTCTTGGTTCTTCTTGAGCCACTATAGTTCACTACTATAGAATATATCCATCCCTTTCCAGCAAAAATTCCATCAAAAGTTGTCACCTCTAAAGACTTTCTCTTTCCCTTGTCCACTACTACATATTCAATTAAAGATAATTATATTTAATGAATTTGAGATGAATCATTTCCACTGCAAAACAAGGAAAATAAAATTCACATTGTTTTGGAAGAGATTTGTGCTAGTAATAGTCTCTAGAATATGATTTTAAAATTTCTAAGACAATTGTTTGATGTAGATTCGCATTGGTTCTAATCTCCATATGACTTACATGGACAATGGTAGAAGTGTCCTTCACAAACTCAAATGGAGATATGAAATAGTGCCATTTTCTATATCCTCATATGAGATTAGTGCCATTCTCTTGGTGTTCAAATTAGATTGGAAATAGTGTTATTACCTCTCTAGATCCTCACAAGATAGTAATGAGAATGTCATTAGTGTCACTCTCCAATATTTGAAATAAGAATAATATTGGTGTCATTCTCCATGTGACTAATGTGAACAATGACACAAGTGCAATTCTCTAGTGCCATTCTCCATGCCAGTCACATTGGCATATGATATAGCACTACTTATAATGGCATTGGTGCCATTCTTATATGGCTGATTTGTACAACTGCACATGTGCAATTTTCTTAAAATTTACAATAGAGATTGGGACTAGATTTGGAGTTCTCTTGAAATTCACAATAGAGATTTGTGGAGGATGGAATTGGTGCCATTTGAATGAGAATGGTACCAATGCCACTCTAATCCATGTGACTTTGTATGAAATGGTATTCGTGCCAATCTCCATGTGAGTTAGCCTCATTTCTTTAATACTCTCCCTTTTCTCATGTGCACTTTTCTCATTTCGACTCTATCCTCCATCACTTACTCCCTAGACAAGAGAAACCTTAAGAATGAGATACAAATTAGAACAATTAGGAACGAGATACTAAGAATGAGGAAGCTTAAATCAATTAAGATCCAAACATGATTTACACTAATCTTAGTAAGGATGAGACACTTGTGTCTGACCAACCATACTTTCCTTGCAAATTCAAGATCAAGAGGAAAGGTCATAGTTTTGCCATCCTGGAACCATGATACAAGCATGTTGATGCCAAATCTCACATCATAGTCTCAAACTCAAACTTCTCACCCCCATGTGATGTCATGCCTCTAAAAATAGAATCCATCATGTTTGCCATACCATCTTCCTTTACTAAGACCCAAGGCTAAGTAAAGGCCTCCTCCAACAATTAACGGAACAAAAGACTTTAAGTGCAACTCTAAATCAACAATGAAATGAGGCAAGCCCTGTGCCTTCAATGAACTCATGACCTTCATGCTCCAATCAATGGCATTAGCTAGCAACTCAGTGATCTATGATCCCCAAGCCACTTGAGGACTATAACAAAAAAAACCTTCTACGAGAAATTGTCTCCTTAGCCATAGCATACGGCTCCAATCCAATGAACGTGAGGACCAGCTCCATAGCAAGTGCCACTCCTACAACTCATGACCATGTGTAATGACCCACTAGCCACCAGTAGCAGCAAAAAGAGCAAACAAACGATGTCATAGCCACCTCAATGGTAGCCTCAACCAAGTGAATGATGACTTAGTGCCAACTCCAATGACACTCCAGTGAGAGGCTACAATAATGGAGGCCTCATCCATGTACATCTATAGTCCATAGCATCCACAACATCCACTACATCCCATCTACATGGATCTATAGCCAACAACCTACCATCATGCAACGAGGGCTTTGCGATGCTATACACAAAGACCTGGCAAAAGCTTTCAAGATCTCGTCAGCATCTAGATAGATTTCTAAGAATCTTGAAATTTCCCTTCGAAGATTCGGGGTGTGTGGTATTGTGACACATGGTAGATAACTCTGCCATGTAACCCCAAAGTCCAAGTGCACAAGTTACCACATGGTAGCTTATCCTCCAAGTGGCACCTTATTGTGCCACATCATCATACCTAGCTTGTTGCCATGTCATCAGGCGATCCCATCCTTCCACATAGGTGCATTGCAATTCATAATCCAAGTGGACCCACTGTGCCACATCAACACCTCCATGTCATCACATGAAGCCACATCATCAAGCACATGCCATGTCAACACCTAGTCAGTATGCCACATTAGTGTGCCACATCATCAACCTATCCATAGTGCCACATCATCAAGATTTCCACCTCAGTAGTCCAGTCAAATTCAAAGTGCCACATGGATAGGCCATGTCAGTAGAGTCACTTTAGCTACCACCTCATCTATGCCATGTGGTAATAGCACCTCTCCATAGGTGTAATAATCTCTTCCTAGGCAATGCATGTGCACCTAGCTGGCAATCTCATAGAGTGTTTCACAGCAACCCTTGCCAGGCACACTTTGCATGTGAATTTTGTTGCCACATCATCATTTGCATCCTTTTACCCCTCCACCTTGAGCAAGTGATATCTCTTCATCCAAGAAGAATTTGAGGGCACTCCAAAAGAAAAAAAAATCCTTGATTTTTTGTGCTCTACGTGCTGTTAACATCATGTGCATATTTTAGTGCACGTATCACACACATTTTAGCCTCGGTGACAAAACCACTTATTGCATGACATAAGCCTCTACATCAATGCACCTGACCCAATAGACAAAACAAACAAAACAAAATAATTTATTTGCTACTTTTCATCTCACTATATGGTTGATCTAGATCTAGATCAGAGTAGTCTAGCTCATCTAGTTAGAGGACAAAACTCCAAACCAGCCAATAAAAGCCATCTCCAAAAATTCCCAAATAGTTCCTACACTCAAAGTCAATCCCTTCACTCACATGCAGTTTCACATCATCACATTTCTTGAAACCCAACCACTGTCAATTCAAAGAACAAAATTTAGAGTTACAAAGGGATTGACCAATTGATTAGTGGGAAGATTGCACACTTGTTCATTTTGCACTCACATGCCACCATTGTAAAACCTATCAGTGGCTATTTTTTATGGCATTGTGCACAACATTTACGCCATGTAAAGCCTTTTGGATATTCTTGCACTACAAGACAGGGGCCTCTTTTCGACATTGTCTTCTGACGCTTCATGGTGGGCACAAGTATAAAGATCATTAGTATTGGTTGACGGGTGGGGAAGGTGTCACTGTGGATGTTAAAATGACCATGCATATGTTCATTAGTATATGTGTTGGTATATACCAATGCCTATAGCAACACATATAACAATGACCATACTGACTGATACCACCCTTGCATCAATGCTTTTAGCAACACTTTCACCCATGCCTGGGTACGCTTTTCCATATTGAGGTTTTTACAGAATGTCATTTGCAAGGGTCCCAAAATAATTTTGGACCACAAGTTTGGTCATTTAAAAGATAAAAAATATAAGAGTATGTACACCAAATTTGAGATCAAAACACTCATATATTGATAGTGAATTTAATTAACATATAAATTAATGTACAAAATGTCACTATAAAAATGTGAGGGCCAAATTATACATAAGAAGTCTCGACGATGTCAAAACTATGAATTAGTAGCATTTATATTGATAGCTTCATCTTGAGCCAAGTCTTGTTGCCAAATATGTTTATCTCAAGGTTTACATACAATTGATCACCTACATCATCATCCCCTATTGTATTTCTACCTAAGACTCGATCCTCTAGTTCACCGGCCTCTAGTTCTCCCTCTTCTTCCCCAAAGTTATGATCTCCACCTTCCTCCATTATAGTGTCATTATTGTCACCTTGTTTGTGGCCCATATCGTCATCTTCATCCTTTTCCCTATATCCATCAGTATCATTATTTGGATCTTCTATCGGCATCTCCGTATCTACATCCCTATCTTCAAAAATACGTTTTCTTTGAGGAGCAACTTGGATCACATACCACCATCTTGGATCCAAACAATCTGGATGAAAGACCACCTACATTGAAGAGTACAAAATAGATTCATGTAATTATATTCATTTATGCTGAAATATAAATATAAATATATATATATATGAGAATCTACCAACATTTGTTTGAAAATGAAGATATTAGCTTTTAATTAATTTGTTAATGTGTACCTATTCACAATGCTTTGGAAGAACAAATGTATCACTTTCATCTCTAGGGTCAATGGAGTCAATGGCAAAGAAACCACATTTGTCTCTCCTAACTGTAGCATTGGGACATTGTAGATAGTTCTAAACCATTTGACATCAAGAATGAAAATATTAAATCTTCTAAAATCAACTTCACAGATGTCATGTATGGTCCCACTATGAGGAGAGAAGATTGGTATCAGAAGCATTATCTTGGCTATCTTGTACAGAGCTAGCAAAGACTCCACAATCATATGTGACTCTCCTTGAATCGATGTGCTCCACATGAAAATGCTGCCCATGTGACCACAATGCACTATACTTTTTGTACTACAAAAGAACATGATTAAAACAATGGGGATGCATTTTGTATCAATTGTGAACATAAATACCCAAATTAAGTAGAAAGCTTAAAAAATTACATGTGGCATACATCTGACTGCAAGCTTCTGCTCTCGATCGGTTATGTCCTCTCCATCACGTTCCGCTTCACAAAGACCTTCTTATAGCCAATCACGGGACATGTGTCTAGGAGAAGAGCAAGGTCCGGTGGATATGGCACCTTCTGCCTATGCATACTCTAAATCTCACCCTCTCATTTATTCATTTTTCTTTGGCCTCTTCATATCTCTCCACCCATCTTTGCATCTTGGGGCTATTGAGGACACAAAACTTATTGAATTTCTCTCTTTGATCTTCACTCATGTTTCTTTCAACCCCTTTACCTTGGGGAACCTTTGCAATGACACGATCATCATCCTTGATGTTCCAAGCATTTGGCATATTAGGATCCATGGATGCATTCTGCCATGCTTGCTTTGGGTGTAGCTCTTTGCCTTACAAATCCCTTCAAGGTCTTCATAAAGCATTCAAGGAAGACATCCAATGACTATGAAAGGCTCTTGCAATGGCGACCTCATCAACTGCATGTATAAGCAAGTGCACCGAGTCTTGATAATGCTTGAGGGAAAGTGTTTCTCAAGCAAGAACACTACTTCAATGGAGTACACATTAGCCCTCTTGATGCTCGATATAGAGATCTCTTTTTGTGAGATCCACCTATTCCACATGTACTTGTCAGGATAGTAAGCATACCTGACAATGCCATTAATCTTGTAGATAGTAGTTCTAACATCTTCTGATAAGCATCCTCTCACTGTAATTGGGAAGATAAACTACCCAAGCAACAAAAGAGTGATAACAATGTGACACAATCATATAAGTTAATTACATGAAAGCATCAAAATCTGTCTTCTATATACTTTTCTTTCAAGCTAGCATGTAGAATACATGTAAGACCTTGTGCCAATCATGGGACTTGAGGCCACTAAGCTTATTGTCCCTTGTAAATGCTCCCCTCAGGCAATGCATGTGTCCCATGGGTGTCCAAAAAGATGCAATATCTACCTTGACCCTTGTCTCCTCTACCTTGGAAAGGATCCATGGTGCCTTTGGGAGAACAATTTGTGGAGGATGCACTTGGGTTTCTAAACTGCCCTCTTGAGTTGTAGAACCACACTCTTTAGTTCTACGCATGCACTCTTGGAGCCACAAGTGAGTCATCATGCCCATCTCGTGCAAGTATTATCACACTCCCCTTGTGTCTTTGTCACCAACCAAGTGTGTCCAATAGAAGCCCCCACATTCTTGAAGATATGCATGGGATCCAAGAGGTTTTGGCATACTCACACCATCATACAATGGTCTTGATGCCAAATCTCACATCACGGTCTCATGCTCAGACATCTCCCATGGTGCCTCCAAAAAAATAATCCATCATGTTCACCATACCATCGTCCTTCTCTAGAGGATCATGGTGCATGTGCTCCCTCACTACTCTCTTCATCCTCTATAATATAATGATGCAAGTTTAGTGCATGCAACAAGGACAAGCAAAATAAATATCCATGAATCATTCAAATATCATTGGTTTACTGATGATGCACTAGCATGCTGACATACATCCTCTTCTGGTGGTGCCTCTCCATGCATCTGAAAGTGGTGCATGACAATACGGTGCTGATGCATGCAAGGACAAGGCAATCTCTCATGAAGCCACTCCAAACTCTCGAGAAGTGGCCCCCTATTTGATGAGATGTCACTACTCATCCTCTCCACTTGCACACACATCCACAACCATCCCCACAAAAAACACCCAAACACCCAAATTCCTCAAACCCTAAACCCCAAATCCCTAAAAGCCCCCCGTTTCATCAATATGGGCATTGGTATATACTGACCCCCATACCGACACATATGCCTATGTTTCTTGGAACTAAAACTGCATGCTCTTCATCCAGCGATGCCATTCATTTTTTCGTGTGTCCTAATCCCTCGCTTTTGCTTTTAGCTCGCGATCGCCTACAACCCTTTCCTCCTCACTCTTGCCTCCTCCCTCTCCCTCCTACCTCTCCATCCACTCCTATATTGTCTCTCTACACCTACAAGACTTTCCCTCTCCATCTCAAGGTAAGAACTCCTCTTTTCCCCTTCTATTTCAAGTTTGTTTGGTTTATTTGTCTTTCTTTCTACTATCTCCTCTTGTTTCCCTTCCTCTACTTTCACTTTCCCTTCCTTTCTATAAAGTTTCTCTCCTCCTCTCCTTTCCTTTTCTTTCTCTAAAGGAAGAAATAATACACAAAAAACAATCATGAAAGAGAAGTATGAAAGCTCTACCTATTATTTTTGTGATTTCTCCTTGTTTGTAGGCTTCTCTTTGTCTCATCAATCCAAACCTTAGGAATGTTGCTCTCCTTTCACCAATTAGTTTTCTTAAAATGGTATGTTTCCTCTCTTTTGTAGGTCCAATACATGAAACACCTCCTCTTCTGAGCAGGATTATCTAGCGCGAGGACATGTCATTTCCAGGTAAGAATGTGCTTCCTCTCTTTTTCTAATTTGCTTTTTGTGATTGCATTGGCCTGCAGCTAGTGCCAGGACACGTCATTTCTAGGATGTGCTTCCTCTCTTTTCCTATTTTTCTTTTCGTGATTGCATTGGCTTGTAGCTAGCACCTTAAGTGCTAGCTGAGTGATGGGCATAGGAACTCTTATCCTCTCTTTTATTCTCTCTTTTATTCTCTTTTTCCCTCTTTTTTCTTCTCTCTTTTAGTCTCTTTCCTTCTCTCTTTTCCCTTTTATTCTCTTTTCCCCTCTCTTTTCTTCTCTCTTTCCTTCCGTCTTTCCTTCTCTCTTGTTCCTTTCTTTTGCTTCTCTCTTTTCTTCTCTTTTCCTCTCTTTTCCTCCTCTCTTTTCCTTTTGTTCTTTCCTTCTCTCTTTTCCTCTTTTTTCCTCACCTTTCCCCTCTCTTTATTTCTCTCTTTTCCCTCTCTTTTCGTCTCTTTTTCGCAGTTTTTTTCTCTCTTTTCTTCTCTTTTCCTCTCTTTTCCTCCTGTCTTTTCCTTCCTCTTTTTTTCTTCTCTCTTTTCCTCTCTTTTCTCCTCTTCTCCTCTCTTTATTTCTCTCTTTTCCTCTCTCATTAGGGGAGAATTGGGGTATCAAAAGGGCCTCATAAGGAATGGATTAAGCTAATACCAAGTGAGCCCACTATGGTTAGCCATGGGATAAGGGTCCCCTAGCATTTACTCAATTGGCATGGGTACCTTTATTTTGAAATTGATCAACCTTGGCCCTTGGAATGGAGGTGGATGGTGGATGAGTCAAAGGCCTAGGATGCTAAAATTGGTCGGAGGCACCTTTGGTGGGCTCCAAACTAGCAAAGGTTGACAAAATAGAGATGTAATAAAGGGGGATAGGTCGCCATTTGTTGTGGAACATTAGATCTTGGATAGATCTAATGGTGGAGATCAAAGAATCAAATGAAGGGCCTAGATTGAGGCACATTTTGGAGGGTGTAGATGGAGCCATTGAGATTAACGGTGGAGATTTAGGTGCGTAATTGATGGTGCAGCTTTGAGCACCTTTTTCTTCCATCTTTACCCTTGGATCTCCTTGAGATCAATGGCTCGAATTCCAATGCCTTTTCCTTGCATCTCCACCCTTAGATCTATTTCCAGATGTAAACCTCTACAAAGAATGATATTGCTCATGCTTTGTTGCTCATCAATCAAGCAATCGCCACTCATCCTTGCCATTTTCAAGGGTTTAGGTATCCATTGGATCTACCACAAATTTGAATGTATCCCTTGGATTGTAGATCCCCACCCATAAATGCTCAACATGTTCTTTTATACACCTCAATGTACCATTTTCCCACACAAAGGAGCACTCATTGGTACACCTCAAATCCCTCTCTAATCCGATGAAATTAGGAAACACTAATTGGAGGTCTTTTGAGGCCCCAAATCTCCTATAATATTTTCTCTGTCTCCTTCTCTCTTTTCTTCTCTTTTCTTCTCTTTTCCTCTTTTTCTCCTCTCTTTTCCTCTCTTTCTCCTCTCTTTCTCCTCTTTTTTCCTTCCATACATTCTATCTTTTCCTTCTCTTTTTTCCTCTCTTTTCCCCTCTCTTTTCCTTTTCTCTTGTTCTCTCTTTTCTCCTCTTCTCTTTCCCCCCCTCTTTTCCTCTCTTTTCTCCTCTCTTTTTCTCTTTTCTCCTCTTCTCTCTTTTCGTCTCTTTTCCCCTCTCTTTTCTTCTCTCTTTTCCTATACCTCTTTTTCTCTCTTTTCCTCTCTTTTCTCCTCTTTTCTTTTTTCCTATCTTTTCCCCTCTCTTTATTTATCTCTTTTCCTCTCTTTTCCTCCCTTTCCTTCTCTCTTTTCTTCTTTTTCCTCTCTTTTCCTCTCTTTTCCTCTCTTTTCCTCCACTCTTTTCCTTCCTCTCTTTTCCTCTCTTTCTCCTCTCTTTTCCTTCCGTACATTCTCTCTTTTCCTTCTCTGTTTTCCTCTCTTTCCCCCTTTGTCTTCTTCTCTCTTTTCCTCCTCTCTCATTCTCTCTTTTCCTCTCTTTTCTCCTTGTCTCTTCTCTTCTCCTCTTCTCTTTTTTTCTCTCCTTATTTCTCTCTTTTCCTCTTTTCCTTCCTCTATTTTCCTCTCTTTCCTTCTCTCTTTTCCTCTTTTTCCTTCTCTCTTTTCCTCTTTTTTCCTCTCTTTTCCACTCTCTTTATTTCTCTCTTTCCCTCTCTTTTTCTCTGTTTCCTTCTCTCTTTTCTCCTCTTTTCCTCTCTTTTCCTACTCTCTTTTCCTTCCTCTCTTTTCCTCTCTTTTTTCCTTGAGATCCCACCCATGTGAAGCTTTAATAGCGTAACATTGACCAAGCATGTGTAGACTTGTGTCATTGTGCCTCTCTCCAAATCATTCTTTGAATTCCTGAGAGTCTCTCTTTTTCGTAATGCTAAGATTTGAGACCCAAGAATTCAAAGAATAATCTGAGTTTGTAAATCCTAGGCTAAATCAATGCGAGGAGCCTATCTTTTTTCTCTCTCTTTTCAAACATTTTCCCCTATGTTTTCTCTCTTTTAAAAAACGTACATCATAATGAATAACAAAGAGAGGGATACAACATAATCTCATCATATATCATGCAACCAAGCAAAATGCATTTGACGATATGGCCTTTGAGGGTCCCTTAAGGGGCAAGGGCCATATCTAACAAGCCATTTGTGTCAAGCAGCATCTTGGATATTGCATAATGCACGTAGATATGGCCCTTGCCCCTAGAGGGAACCCCTCAAGGGCCATATAGTCAATTGCATTTTATAAAAATTAAATTGTATTTTTCTAGATTTATCTCCATGCAACCATAACGGTGGGTCGTTCGAGTTATTTTAGCGCTATTTTGGTCATAAACCAAGGAAATTATAGTCCTTTCCTAGTATTTTAGTCCTTGTTTCAACAAAAATAAATGAGGGAAAAAATATAATTTATTGAATGAAAATTGTGAAAAAGAGATTGTAATATAAATCTGCATCCAATAATATGCCAAAAGATTACAACTAGCGGCCATAACCATTCAAAATATAAAAGTTAACAATTGTGCATACTAAGAGCCTCAAATTGAACAAAAAGAGATTACATAAATGTAATAAAAACTCCGCAATTGCTGAGAGCCTTAGAGACCAAAATATTACATCTAGTGAGCCAAAAGATTGTTGAGAGCCTTAGAGGCCAAAAGATTACATCCAACCATTGCTAAGAGACTCGTCTAAGCAAGAGGGAATTTGTACAACTTAGTTTTTCCCTAGTCTAGCTTGTTGCATTAAAAATTTTTAGGGAGCCAAAGGAGGAAACGATGGAGAGGCCGAAGAACATGCACATTGCCAAGACTCAGATTATGTCCCGCCCAACAAGTTGAGAGTACTCTACTCTGAAAATACTAAGGCCTTTACCGACATCTAGCACAACCATAAAGAGGCCCTCTGTGAGCATGTCATCTAAAGTGGTGACATGCAGATGTGTGGGGAATCAACTATGGGAACGAAGGGTCTCCACTAGTATTAGCATTTCTACTCTAAGTGAGTGCAATGCAATCACCCTAAATGAGAAGGCAGATGACATTGCGATCACAGAGCATCGAGGGGGGGTGGTGGTAGGCATGCTGAAGATGAGTGGGTGAGCAGCAGATGAGAACGGGAGTAGATGAGTGAGGAGAGATGGAGGAGGGAGCACGGAGCAAAGTAGAGCAGGGGCAAAGAAGAGCTAGAGGAGGGGTGTAAAGCAAAGTAGCAGAGCAGGGGTGGATGAGAGAAACATAGTAAGATGCCAAATGCCATGGATCTTATATATATTATAAAGTGTGAGCCACTATGGTGGTGGCTGGAGCCGAGATCCCATCCATATTAGTTACAAGCCACAGCAGTGGAATCTTAGGTGCCACCCCAGATGGGATTGTAAACATGAAGAAGATGCCATGTGGTGCCACTCTGCTGGCTAGTAATTAACTACTAGCTTGGTGGAATCTTAGCCATGACAGACACGCTAATGAGAGCCACCGCAGTAATTCCCACAAAGATAAATCATGAAGCTCTAATCACTCATTACCATGCACTCTAGTTCTCTACTTAGCATGTGAACTTGGCGACTAGTAATTTTCATTGCACTCCTAGTGACCATGCATGCTTAAGCCCAGTGGTGGGTGAGTGGTGGCTCGTAATTTTAACTACTAGCCCAATGGAATCATAGCCATGATAGATGTGGCTGTAATCAGTCGTTACCATGCACTCTAGTACTCTATTGAGCATGCAAGCCTAGTGACTATAATTTTTACTACACTTGTAGTGATCATACATGCTTAAGCCTGGTGGTGGGTGAGCAGTGGCATGTAATTTTAACTACTGCCAGCACGGTGGAATCATAACCACAACAGATGTGGTTGATGACACCACCACCATTGGGAAATAATTCCCACAAATGTAAATTATGAAGCCTAATCACCTCTAATCCCTCATTACCATACACTCTAGTACTCTCTTGAGCATGCAAGCCCGGTGACTGGTAATTTACTGCACTCGTAGTAATCATGCATGCATGCTCGGTGGTGGTAACTAGAAGCTGAGTAATTGCAGGCTACTAAGGTGGTTGGTAATTAACTACCAGCATGGTGGGTCTTAGCCACCACCACAGATGTGGCTAGTAATCTTAGATGCCACCACCTCTAATCATTTATTACCATGAAAGTCAATACTGCAACCTTGAATTAATCAAAATTCGGGCCAACCACCACTGTGGCTCTCACCTTGATAATGTATTTGAGCTACAACCACTGCGGTGGCTCTCACCTTGACAATGTAGTCGGGCTACAAACCACTATTCCATTCCCTTAACCATTTCGTCTTCTATCTCCCTCGACCATTTCATTCTCCCTTGCAATCTCAAGCCTCCATATTCCATTTACTTCACTACTTCATCTTCTATCCCTCTCGACCATTTCTTTCTCCCTTACAATCAGACTGCAAACTCAAGCCTCCCCTATTCCATTTCCTTCATTGTTTCATCTTCTATCCCTCTCGACCATTTCTATCTCCCTTGCACTCTTCCTACAACTTCTATCCCCTCTCGTAATGGACCCTGCATAGTCGGAGAGCTCCTCACACAATATTTCCCCCCTTCGTAGGAAAGTGCGAGAGCCCCACCTCCCCTGTTCTTGAAAATTGTGACATATGGGAGCTCCTTCCTTGCTCTTCAAAAACCCAATTTGGATGCTCTCCAAAACTTCACCAGGTTGGTACAAGAGGTGAACATGAAGGAGGGGCAACTAGTCTATCGAGGTCACAAGATTACCATCAAGGAAAGTGTGATTGAAACTGCTCTAGGAATTCCTGGAGGCAGTTTGCAAGCACACTTTTTCGAGAAGCAGTGGAAGAGATAGGATATTCTAGATGTATACCCCAACGCTTAGATTAGTAAAGATGGTGGAGTCAAGATTTCAAGATTGAGATTGCCAACATACCTCCAAGATGTGTTGAAGAACACCATTCACTCCTTTCCTGATATGAGAGGAACCTGCAAGTTTTGGCAGGTTCAAGTGGTAGTAGAGCAACTGAAAGTACGTGATGTATCTTTCTCAAGGGCAATCTCAAAGAGCATGTTAACCAACCTGAAGAATTGTGTGGATGGAAAATCTCAATTGTCATCTCAGTCCATTGCTCGAGTTGCAATGCACTTGATGGCATCTACCCTCAAAAGGATTTTTGAGCAATACGATAAGCAGATGTCTCAGAAGGTGACTTTTCCACAAGAGAAATCCACCGATGTAGCAAAGGTAGTGCGACTTGAGAAAAGTCTCAAGGAAAGTGCAAAAGCCAAGGTGGAGGAGGCATAAGCAAGGGCCTTGCAGGCACAAGAGCAATCTAAGGGAGCTACAAAAATTGTCAATATGGAAAGGCATAGAAGAGAAGATCAGAGAGCCAAAAAGGAGGGTCTTTACAAATGGCTTTGCAACATGAACACATTCAACCTTTTAAAAAAATTAGATGATGGACGAGATGAAAAGGGAGAATGCAGAAACCAGAAAGGTGATGCAAGAACTGCAAGAGAGATTCAACGATAGGAAGGATGGGGCAAAGAGCAGCTGGGATGGAGAAGACAACGTGGCAGCTGCCTAGGCTAGAAAGGATGCAGAGAGAACCCACAGTGGAGCAAGTTGCAGTAGCCCATTGAGGATTATTTTTCCAAAACATTGTTGGAAGTCCAAAGAGTAAGCTACAAGGCCCTACAAGAAGATCACCATAAATGTGTGCACGAGCTTGCCATGGCTTTCGACAATTATGAAAAGTAGTCCGTCATCTTGAGAGATTTCCAAACTTGAGTGGAAATCTTGGAAATGGCCCATGAAGATGGTTTTCAGCAATTTACACAACTTCAATAGATACTGAGAGATTTTGATGAAGCTATTGCACAGAGTGAGTAAAAAGTGGAGGAGATAAAGGAGAACATCTACTGCCTTGGGATGAGGGAGGAAGGAATCAAGAAGCAACTTCATCATGTATAAAGCAAGAGTGGTATTGACAGATGCAATATTAACTCGGATGCCTATCCTGCTATGCAGCAGTGTCTGAAATGCATGATCTGCCCTACCCCCATCATAGATAATGACTGCTGTATTTGATGGCTTGTATGTTACCACATTGTGCACGTTTTTTGCTTTGGGGTGTTTGTGCATACAAAATCACTATGTACAGAATGCCATTTGCCATTGCCAGATCAAATGTGCCTGCCTACTATAGCTATCTGCAATGAGAAAGTAGATGCTGCAGCTCAAATTGCCATTTGGGCAAAAGATCTTAAAGACAAGGAGCTCAAAATGAAGAGGGCCAAGACTAAGCCGGACTGCGAGAAAAAGGATCCTAAAGGGAGGAACTATCCCCATTCAAGAAAGGAGCAAGAAGGGCCGAGCCTGCAACCAGGAAGCTCAAATCAAGGAAAGAAGAAGTGGCATGAAGGGAGGGGCCAAGCCCCTATAGGAAGGAACCAATCCCATTCTAGAAACGAGCAAGGCGGGATGAGCTTGCAATCAAGGAGCTCAACAAGGAGTCCTTGAGATGTAATCCGAAGTAAAGGAGTCTTTGAGATTGTAATCTATGTGATCTGTCTGTAATCTATTCAATTGTTAATCTTCTCCAAAGTTTACTCAGGCAATGTTTTCTCAACTATGTGACTAGATAGTGTCCTTTGATCCATGCCAACGTAGTGATAATAATGAGACAAAAGATTTTGATTTGACAAGTAACGTGAGACAAAAGATTTTGATTAGACAACTAATGTGAGACAAAAGATTTCAATTAGACAACTAGCATGAGACTAAAGAATGAGAAGGTCAGGCTCAATGAACTCAAAGATTTTGATTACCAAACTAACCTGAAACTGAATATTGACAAGATCCAGCTCAATAAACTCTCTCCATATTTAAGTGTAGTGTAGACACAACTAAGATCCCATTATGAAATCTAGCCCCAAAACTCTGTACACTGATCCAAACTCTATACACCTATCCACCTACTACTGATACACTTACAACAAATATATGGAATACCCAAATAACTTTGGAATGCTTTTTTTCTATCTAAAAATGATGTTGGATGGCATTCTCACAGAAATAGACCCGGAGAAGGAGGAAAATAGATGCAAGGAGGACATGCTTTGGTGGTGGGTGTATTACTTGGAATTGGTAGAGACGGTGAATATTAATTTCCTTGGCTATTGTTTTTCCTGCTCCTTTAAGGTACTTATTAAGCTCATGATGTAGGTTTCTTTTGGCAAGACATGATAGAGGCATGGAGATGTATAGAGCACAAACTAGACCAGGATGAAGAGGACCCCCAACAAAAGGAGGAGTTACTATGGGTGTATAAGTCAAGCAAGTAGTGTGTGTAAACCGAGTGTGTGAAGAGGTCTACCATTGTGCATCAGACTGGACTAAAGAGCTGGGGGATACTTGCCATAGAGAGGCTGATAAGATAGTTGGGAATCTAGAATTTCCTTGAGCTACAAAATGTCATAGTATTTTGAAATAATACAAATCTTGAAAACAATTCTTGGACTTGTGGACTTTCTCATGGTGCTTGTAGTTCCTGATTTTGTATCGACCTGCTTCCATGTTAATACTTAAATGTTTTAAGTAGCCTGGTGGCTGAAATCTTACGGTTAATGATAACTAGTCTAAAGGGCACTAGTACTGTGCAACAAATTTTAGGATAGCATGACAATAGTGTAGGGATAGCATGGCAGTAATGCATGATAATTTATCACCAGCACGGTTGTTGGTTGCACTAGGATATTAATAGCCACCAACGTGGTGGTTTGAATGGATGTGTAGGATGTGTGTATTCATTATGGGAAACCCATGCAATGGTTGTTGGGATCTACTAAAAACAAGCATGGGATGAAATTTGATGGTTAACAAAATGATAAACAGTCTGAAGGGCACTGTTTTAGTATAGCACTATGAAACAAATTTAAGGATAGAATGGGAGTAGTGTAGGGATATCATGGTAGTAGTGCAAGATAAGTTATTGCTAGCATAGTGGTTGGTTACATTAGGATATTAACAACCACCAGAGCAGTGGTTTGCTTCTATTATTACAAGATGAATGGATTTGTAGGATGTGTGAATTAGTTATGGAAAACCGATGGTTGTTGGGATATACTAAAATGAAGCATGGGATGAAATCTGACGGTTAACAAAATGATAAACAGTCTAAAGGGCACTATTTTAGTATAGCATTATGTAAAAAATTTTAAAATAGCACAGAAGTAGTGTAGGGATAGCAGGGTAGTAGTGTACGAGTTATCGCCAGTGTGGTGGTTTGTTTGCACTAGGATATTAACAGCCACAGGCGCAATGATTTGCTTCTATTATTACAAGATGAATGGATTTGTAGGATGTGTGGATTCATTATGGGAAACCAACATGGTGGTTGTTGGGATATACTAAAAACAAGAATGGGATTTACTGTTTGGGATTTACAAAAACAATTTAATAAAACCAGCATGGTGGTTGTTTGGGATATGCTAAAAAGAAGCATAGTCTCAAATACAAATTCCATTTTGTAGGAAAAGTGGACATATTGTTTCCTTGTATTGAGACTATATACATTTTCTTAGTACTATCTTAGTCATCCTCGTCAAATGCTCCAAGACACCCTGAGATATGCTCATGCGTGTCTATATCCAATTTGATGACACTCTTTCCCTTCTTTTGTTGTGGCATAGGTTGCATCTAGAACTTAATAGCTCTTGCTAGATGAGAGTACACACATGTTTGTGGACTCTTATGTAGCAGTTCATAATTGCGGCCTCTCTTGGATGTTTTTTGGTACCAAAAAGCTCCAACTACTACATCCCACTTCTCATAGGTTATTCCCCAATTATTCTTAAAATTTTCCTTTGTGCATTGCAATAGAAAGTATGGGTCATCTTTCTTGTTCTCCCTAGAATCTGTGACAGCTACAAAGTTATCCCCCTCTTCCAGACAGTCAGTGAGCTCATCAAAGGGAATGCATGTCAATATACAACAGTAAACAAAGCCTAGCACAGGGAAACTTTGTAGGGAAAATTGGCAAGGCATGTCCTGGACTACTTATCCTATCACTGGCCATGAAATTGTGAAGCACGTAAGTTTGCGATGGATTGAACCATGTGACCTACAAGCTTCCTTGGCTAGGTACACTTATATGATAGTATCCATCTCTTTTTATCGGATCCTTCAACATTGACATTTTCAAATCTCCTCCATTGTAGAGCAAGATGGTTGTCTTTCCTCATTTGATTTGGCTGGTTCAGGCACCACTGACTTGCATTATATTTAGCATGTGTATGATGTGCTCCTCAAACAGCTTGCATCCCATCTACTTCTTACGTATGTCCGTTATATTTGGAAAAGCTCTCGTATTTTTGTGCCAAGAGGTCGTCATTGTAGCAGTGACTTCCGCACTTAGGCTGTCTCTCCTTTCATTGCATTCTGTTGAAGCCCACAGACTTCTTGTATCGGGATGATCGTGCATTGCTTTTGCTCTACATTCAACTATTGGAGCCACGTTGGTCCTTCTGATTGAGAGAATTTTCGACATTGTGCACCCAAGCCATTTCCTATTTGTTTCAGGGGACACCAACATTGCTAATGTCGCCCTCTTTGTAGCTAGTTGATCTAAGCTGTGCACCCCTTTCACTTTTTGTAGGCCATTTCTTAGGTTAGAGAGAATTGCCTCTTGGGCGTGCATCTCTCGAGACTTGTTGTTAGGGTTGTTACTCTATGAACTTTAGGGTGCAAGCTAAAGCTTGTGAAGACTCAAGACTAGTAATCACTTGAATGGCTTAATGTTGCTGTCTCAAATGCTCCCACCAATCCTGACACCATAGATCGTGTTCTTCTCTCTGATGGCAATGATCAAATGCATGCATCTGTAACCATTTCTTGCTACTGCTTTGCAAGGACTATTCTTTCTTCTCGTTGTTTCTCCCTTCGCAGATGTTGCAAAAGTGTCTTCCATTTCCCGATTCAATATCATGCCAATGCTGTCCTCAATCCACACTCTATTCCTTGTTCGTTGACCTGGCTTTTCAGCTTTCCTGTCTCGCACCCTCTTGAAAGCCATGGCGAGCTACATGTTGCCATTAACACCATGGCCGCGATTAGAGTCCAGAATAGACCCAGAGAACCTAGCTGGTGATGCAAGCAAAGAATAGAAGACAACTTACCCAAAAAAAGAAAATGGCAAATCAAAGTCTACACAAGGTCATGTCCAGGTGCATGTTGCAGGGTGTTTGTAGGGCGAGGCAAGTTGCAGGTACTTAATCTTCCAAGATTTGATGGGTGGGAGGTGTGAAATTTTAAAATTTGTGGGAGTAGCCAAATTTCAGCCACTGGTTTTCCCCCCTCCAATGATACATGTCAGTAGAATTGGATATCCCAAACAAGTGCATTGTGGCCTAAAATGCTTCAAAACACAAATAGGCCAAAGGGCATGCTATCAGGTTTGATGCTGCATATTATTAAATTCAATGACCTTTGGCATGCTTATGATCCATATAGCATGCAAGTGCATGGAAAAAGAAACAATTCAAAACTGTAAATAGTGTTGGATTTATTAAAATATATTTTCACATGCACAAATTGCACTTTTCTAACTTCTTCCATTTTAGGGTGAATCTAGGTACCAATACCAACAACTATCAATGTTTTAAGACCACCATGCACTTGTCCCACTATTTTGGATTCCAAATTTTCAATCTGTTTTGGTTTTCAACAAATTAAAAAAATGTTATGGAGCATGCCCTCAAATGGGTATGCATTACTTTAGCACAACATTAGAGGCCCGTTAACCCATCCCTAATGTTCTCATTTAGGTGTGTCCTTGGGTTGAGGAGAAGCTCATGTAGAGTACTTTTGAATGATTGCTTGGTTGCATGTATGTATAGAATAAAATTTTGATGTTTTTGAATGAATTGCTATATCCTATAGTCTTCAGGATGCATGCTTCACATGCAACATAGCACTTGTAACGCTTTAATGATCTTGTTCCAAATCCTTATTCCATATTTTTTTGCTCTCATGCTCAAGTTTGGAATGTGCATTACAACTTGAAGGCAAATTTTTCCGAATTCCATTGAGAAATGCATAAAATGGGTCATGCGAGAGATACCTATATATAGAAAAGTCCCTGAACCTCACCAAAAATGGCTACACCCAAGTAAACAATGACCCTTTAGGCTTACCCTATAAAAAATTTATCGACTCAAGGTGTGGTAAGAAAAGGGATATAGGCCCTAAAATCTTTTTAACATCAACATTTAGAGGCCTACAGTCTTTCATCCCATTTTGACCTTGGCTTCCCAACATGCTCATTGAAAACCAAGGTCATGGACATGAACACAAATGGAGACAAAAAGTGAACACCAGTGAATGGATGTGCTCACACAAGAAAGCTCCAATAGATGTTCAATAGATAAGAATACAAAGTACTTGGCATATATAGTGACCAAGTAGAGCATAAAAATAAACCAAGTACTAGACTAGCCTACAAGGTCATATCTTTGTATATGTCTACAAATCCCCCCTCAAAGATATGACTGAAGTACTCTGGAAACGTGTCAGAAGTACCTAGGGCACCTAAAGCACCATGGTTGCACAAATTCATCCATCAGGATATAGCAACCTATGGGGTAACACATGAATAACAATGTCATTTTATAACCCCCCCTGACATTGTTGTTATATCTCGTATCCCCAAGCCGTGTCGGTGACGAGTAAAAAGTGGAGCTGATAGGCTTTTAGTGAAGATATCCGCCACATTATCCTCAGTAGGACAATAGATAAGATCAATGAAGCCATCTTGTATACAATCTCGAACATAATGATAATGATTCTCAATATGTTTCAAGTGGGCATGAAAGACAGGATTTTTCCCAATGGCAATGCAACTCACACTGTCACACAAAATGGAGGTGGCCTCACCATGTTGTGCATGATGCAAATCAAACATAAGCTTCCTTAACCACATTGCTTCTGTAGTGGCTGCATTTGCTGCTCTATACTCTGCTTCATTAGAGGAAAGAGAAACACGGTCTTGCTTTTTACTAAGCCAAGAAATGCAAGCTGAACCCAATGAAAAACAATAACCAGTGGTGGATTTTCTATCATCCATATCCCCTAACCAATTTGAGTCTGTGAAACCACTCAGAGAAATGTCACAATTTGCAGCATAGTGCAATCCAAAATGTTATATAACTCCCAAAAGATGGCATCCCAAAGATCAGGTGAGGCTAAAGAGCTTCCTAGCCACATGATGACCTGAAGAAAAGAAAAGAAGAAGATTACCATCGAGCAGGCCCTCGTCACGAGATGCAAAAGAAAAAATAGAGTGATAGCCTAACATTGAGCAAACATTTACAAACTCCTGCATTCTTTAAATTAGAGTGACAGAAGTCTATCTGCTTGCTCAATGTCAGGCTATTGAAGCTTCATGTGGGAAAAAAGAGAGAAGGAAAGAGACGAAAAGAGAGGAAAAGAGAGGAGAAAAAAGAAAGGAGATAAGAGAGAAAAAGAGAGGAGAAAAGAGAAGGAAAGAGAGGATAAAGTAGAGGAAAAGAGAGGAGAAAAAGAGAGAAAAAGAGAGGAGAAAAAGGAGAAAAGAGAGGAGAAAAAATAGAGAAAAAGAGAGGAGATAAGAGAGAAAAAGAGAGGAGATAAGAGAAGAAAAAGAGAGAAAGTGAAAAGAGAAAAAGTAGGGATAAAAGACAGAAAAAGAGAGAAGGAAAGAGAGGAGAAAAGAGAGGAAAATAGAGGAAAAGAGAGGAGAAAAAAAGAGAGAAAAAGAGAGGAGATAAGAGAGAAAAAGAGAGGCAAAAAAAGAAGGAAAGAGAGGATAAAAGAGAGAAGGAAAGAGATGCCTGCCTTATAGAATTTTGAAAGGCCTTTGACATAGTCCCATCAGCCTACATGATTAGGAGACTCCAGAGAAAAGGTGAGGATAAAAGAGAGAAAAAGAGAGAAGGAAAGAGAGAAGAAAAAGAGAGGAGGAAAAGAGAGAAAAAGACAGAAGGAAAGAGATAAGAAAAGAGAGGAAAAGAGAGGAAAAGAGAGGAGAAAAAAGAAAGGAGATACTGTGAGAAAAGAGAAGGAAAGAGAGGTGAAAGGAGAGGAAAAGAGAGGAGAAAAATAGAGAAAAAGAGAGGAGAAAAATGAGAAAAGAGAGGAGATAAAATAGAGAAAAAGAGAGGAGATAAGAGAGAAAAAGAGAGGAGACGAGAGAAAAAGAGAGAAAGTGAAAAGAGAAAAAGTGGGGATAAAAGAGAGAAAAAGAGAGAAGGAAAAGAGGAGAAAAGAGAGGAAAATAGAGCGAAGGAAAGAGATGAGAAAAGAGACGAAAAGAGAGGAAAAGAGAGGAAAAAAATAAAGGAGATAAGAGGGAAAAAGAGAGGAGAAAAGAGAAGGAAAGAGAGAAAAAGAGAATGCAATCCCTTATTTCCTCACAAATGCAATCCCTTTCTTCAATCATGCAATCCCTTTTCATCATTCATGCAATCCCTTTCTTCGTTCATGTAATCCCTTTCTTCATTCATACAATCCCTTTCCATCATTCATGCAATCGCATATTTCCATCATTCATGCAATCCTTTTCTTAGAAGGGGAAGGGGAAGGAAAAGAGAATGAAAAGGAAGGGAAAGGGGAAGGGGAAAGGGAAGAACACATAACAAAGACTATTGTAGTGCATCTATAGACACATCTACCAGCATGTCTATAGGTGCATCTGTCTATTTTTCCAAAAGATATATGCACTCCGATAGATGCCTTTTTCAAAGAAACTGAAAAGGACATGCATCGACCCTAAAAAGAATAACACTAGTACCAAAAACATCAATTCCCTGCATACAACAAAGGACGAATCCAAAGAGAGAAACTTCCAAAGAAGATCAACCGCTAAGAGACTAAACCTTGGATAGAGGTGTGGAAGCTTCTTGTCCTTCTTCAAAGCTGCTTCTCTTTCTTCTCTTCCTTGTTCACCCTCTTCTCTTCTATGTTTGGGGATGATTGTGTAAGCCTGGAGATGAGTGTGGGTGCTTGGAGATAAGTATGGATGCTCAGAGCTATGTCTAGGAAAGCAAGCCGCATGATGCTAAAAGTATGTGAAGGAAAGCAAGCATGCTAAAAGTAGGTTCAAAAATTAGCTCACAGTCTGTACTCTATCAATGCGTCTAAAAGTGTGTCTATCAGTACGTCTAAAAGTGCATCTAAATGCGCATCTATTAGCACATCTACACTATGTTTTAGATGCGCTTATAGATGCATTTCACAGTACAGAAACGGTGTTAGATGCGCTTTTAGATGCTCCACAGAGTTTTGACATTTATAACTCATGCAAGATTAATTTTTTTGGGTTGTTTATCTATAGGATGTCTTCATCTTCAACAAATAGCTCTAGTGAGGATGAATCCCTTTGTATCCACCATTGCGAAATATGGTTGGAGCAAAAAATCAAATGTATGTGTGATCAATGTCGAGGAAACATGTATCTTGCATGCAGAATTACACTCAATCACATCTCAAAGTATGGAGAATGGGATGCGACCATAAACATGGTAAGTGTTGAAGAGTTAAGGTTGATTGAGATACCTATGGGTGTTCATGTGTTTGAGTTATGATCCCATTTTCATTTGATACAGGATGCAATGCCACACCCACATATGTTGCCCTATGCTCGTTGTGAGGAGGCAAAGCATTGGTGATATGAGGTGGGATCTTCAGGCTCGCTAGCTCAATCTTTAGTGCTAGACGAGCATGGGCATCGTCTCTATTGCTCCTCTTGCCAACATACCACTCTATTGGCCTAAGACCTGGGACACCTTGCAGCTGTATCCTGAATAATTTCCCTTCTCCTCCCTTGCCCATCGGCTCATGCAAGGATAATGCTTGCAATGGAAAGTGCACCATGTGGGAGCACATGTCAGCAAATGTAGTACATAGTTCTATCTGTGCTCTCCCTTCAACTTGGCTTGGGTCGACATTTACTTCTGGACCACTAGCCATCTTAGTCATATGGACCAAGGCACTAGTTGCTACCTTTTCGACGGACCCTTTCTCCTTCTGGTTTTTTCTAAATTTAGATATCTGTTATGCCTTCCATTCAGTCATCTAGAGTGCAAAATTCACCTCTCCATTGTTGGGCAAGGATACATTGCTCACCTTCTCATATAATCCCCATTGTCCTAGTGGATCTCCAAATACTCGAGGGATAAATTGTTCAAGTATCACTTTCACCTCCGATCGTGTCATTTGACTACGACTGGGCCAGCTCGTGTAAATAAGGTCAAGTATTCGGGATATCATTTGATCGCATAGAAATTTTGAGCTTGCATGGGCTCGGATTTCTTCATCACTCAATCCTAACAAGTCTTTAACTGCTCTTGCATTGCCATTAGTAGAGATGGGCGTGTAGATAGTGTAGTGATCTAGTGCATGCAAAAATTGTTTTGTGCTTAGCACTCAAACTTCAAAATAAAGAGCATTCAAAATACACATGCAAAATAAAGAACATTCAAAATACACAATGTAGGTGTAAACTAAATTTCACTCAAAAGCAACATGCAGCATCATGAACATTTCTTGCAGCATAATCTACTACTATAGACTACGAGTGAATTCTATAAAGTCACTATCGACTGTTAATCTATCAACAACTAGTGGAGGTAAGAACAGAAAACATATAATAGCATCACATAACCAAGATGATCTAGATCAGCTTTGCTAATCACACATCCGGTTGGGAAGAGTTTTATCAGGTTGAACTGGCCAGCAAAAGCGGTCAATCATCCAAATAAAACTTAGCTCTACTAACACTTATGTACATAAATAGACATGATATATAAGAAGATCGAAGTGGGGGGAACCGATTTGCAGATGACTCGGCTTCGATATTTACTATTATACACATCAATCGAGGCGAGGAGAGTACGATTGGTCGAAGCCAATCATCTCCTGGCCTGATTGAGACATAAACGAACATCTCTCCCCCTTTCTCTTTTATTCTCCCTCTCTCTATTTTCCTCTCTCCCTTTTACTCTCGCTCTCTTTCCTCTCTCTCTTTTACTCTCCCTCCCTCTCTTTCCTCTCTCTCTCTCTCTCTCTCTCTCTTTCAATCCCTCTCTCAAATAGCCTACTGATAGATAGCTAGTCAGGCGAGGTGAATTTGACTGGCTGAGGTGGGTACTGGCTGACTCTAAAAGCTCTAGAATCTCACCAAAAGTAGAAAGCAAGAGTTGTGGTGGGAAAGAGATAGGTTTCGAAGGGTGGTAGTGGTGGGACGGGGTCCTTTTATAGGATTTTTCACAAACTCCACCGGTAACCTTCATGTACCACACAATATCTCAACATATAGGATTTGTCATAAACACCACTGGTAACCTTCCTGTATCGCACAGTATCTCAATGTACAAGATTTCTTATCATTCCCAATCGAATGATCTAGGCTATCACACGTGCCGATTGGACATGTACGGCATGGTACAGGAAGGTTGCCGGTGGTGTTTACTAGTGCCCTAATAAATACTGTCAGTATAGTCTACGGATTGTGTGGGGCAATTGATACCGCTTGGTATGGCTAGCTACCACGTGGTGTTTGCCTAATGGTATTGTGCGTTAAGAGTGTATACAGTATGGTGGTTTTTCAGTCTCGATAGCCGGTGTAAAGAACCACGTTTTTTTGTGTTTAGGGTGTTAGGACATGATCTTTAGTCGAAAAGTACGTATTTTTATTTTTAAAAATGTACTTTTTAAATCCGTGGAGCTATATATAACTCACTCTAACCTATATAAGTGTAGCTTGTGATTAAGATGGATCAATATTTGGGCATCTATTTGGTGAGTCTTGTTGATGTCATTACATAGCTATTTTAGTATCTCATCGCTTATTTTCTCTTGTCGATTTTGACATCTCTAACTTGATGTGGTTTTTTATAGGTCTTTTGGTGCAAATTTGATAAAGTTATTAGTGGCAAAGGATCAAATTTATTGTAGGTCACATTGTGCTCTTTGTTTTGAGATATTGCACACCTTGATTGGACATTGGAGCGAAAAGTTATGGTTTTTTTTTTTCCGACTACTCCTATCTTGGTTTCGTGATTGGCATGCTCGTAGTACTTTTCTCCAAAAATATCTTGGTTTCGTGATCACTGTCTTGGTTCGGCATGCTCGTAGTGATTTTCTCTAAAAATATCTTGGTTTCAATCAACAAGCTCATAGTGCTTTTGTTCATCTGTATGCTATTTCTAGCAAACTCCTGTCACTTATCTTATCTTTTTTGAGCGTATCGACATCTATATCGTTTGTTCATTGTCATGAGCTCTGACACACACGTATTTTCTCAACCCACGATGGCAACACCTATAATCATAAATGGATTTCCCTCTGGCCAAAGCTCTGATCCTTTGTTTCAAGGACAAGGCTTTTTTGGTTAAAAAGTGAAGATGTTATTTATCTGAAGGTGATAATCTTTCTAATATTGTTCTTGGTGATCTCGTTTGTCCATCTTAACTTGTTGATGCAATGTGGATCATGCTCTTGTGACCAAGGGACCTCTCTTTGAGCAATAGAAATATGACTTTGCCGCTCCTTTGCCGATTGGCATTCTCATGATAAATTAGCTCGTTGGTATATTTTATATGCTCTACATGATTTTGTTATGTTGGATGTATTTTCTCTTCCTTCTTCTCATGCTATATGGGAATATCTCGTTGCTAATTTTGAGAAGAAATCTATCATAGAGAGTCTTTATCTTCGTAATCTTTTCCCTACAAAGTGGGAACTCCTATGACAAGAAATCTCTTCTTCACCAAATTCAAAAAAATGAGGTTGTTGTCGAATTAACAACATAGCAGTGAATGAACTTCCAATCTGCTCCAATAGATTCATATTTTCATGACATCTTATTGAGAGAGTAGTCTACATCGTATTCTTCTTCACTTGCTATGTCTTCTACATCCTCCTTCTGCTATAAAAATATAAAAAAGTTATGCAATGTACACATCCCAAATAAAGGCTTAAACAAGCAGATAAGGTTTCATACATGCTTTCATTAGAGTGAGTCTCTCCTCCACTTGGAGCAAAAATTTAAAAAGTAAGGTTTCATACATGCTTTCATTAGAGTGAGTCTCTCTTCCTCTTGGAGGAAAAATTTAAAGAGTTATGAGATTTACACATCCCAAATAAAAATAAAGGTTTAAATAATCATAGAAGTATAAAGATAGCATGCTTTCATTAGACTCAGTCTCTTCTCCTCTTGGAGGAAAATATAAAAAAGTTATGAGATTTACACATCCCAATTAAAGGCTTGAACAAGCATACAAGTATAAAGATAAGGTTTTATACATGCTGCAATGTAGTCATATTTTCAGGTTGTTTCCCAATGGTAGTAATTAGACGCTGAATACTCTCAGCCCGAAATGCTAGTAGATCGGCTTCTGTAAACGATCCTAACTTCAAATGAGCTCTCCATTTTATCCAATGCAGCTAAATTTGATTCTTCAATCAAATTTAGAGGTGGTTGCATTGTTGAAGTAGAAGGGAGTGCCTCCGTATTGACTTCATCCATTTCTTCTCCCTCTATTGCCTGTAAACAAATATGAGAGATTAGATTCATTATCTTTAAATTTAAATCTTATTTAAAAAATTGTATTTAGTTGAGAAATAGAGAGTTCATACCGCTAAGTATTGTCGTAGTGGCTTTTTTTCATAACCCTACGAGCCATAATTATGAAAGAAGGCATCATCATGTTTGTCTTCATCCACCAACCTCTCTTTGAACGGGTCATGTAAGTCCATCTTTTCATCATCATCAACTGGGACATTATGATCTTCAAGGTAATCATCCATGTCATCGGTGTCCTTGTGGTCTATCTCTTTTTCATAGCCTCTGGTTAGATCTGCTTGAAGTTGAAAATAAGCCATGAAATGCTTATTTTCAATAATATTTGTGGAGTTGCCTTTTCTGAGGAGATCCTCAAATAAATATCCCATCTTGCACAAGGTGACCTCCCAACTTGCCGGTAGCAAATTCTCCATCATGGTAAGCAAGAGACTCCCACTTTTTGCAGGATTTCCACAGTTGTTTTTTTGATAATGTATGGACCTGGGAATATCTTGCTCTTCTAGCATCAATCTCAAATTATTTGAATTCCCTTTTATGTTATTTTGTAAGGAGTGATCAGGGTTGGGACTCTGCATACACAAAAAGAATGATTCAAGACATTGAATCGCTATGCCACATTCTCTCTTGCCTCTCTTTGCTGCATAAACACCACTATAGATCTTTAAATCTGATGAATATGCTCGCTCTAGAGTAACCTGCATGGCTTCTTTGTCTTTTTTATCAACAAAAATGACAATGTTGCAAATTGCCACTTTGCTAATGGTGGTATATACTATTCTATCAATGAAGTTATGGATATCATCGCTAGAAACTTCATTGATAAAGAATAGTTGTGGCTTATCCCATGCTGACTCATTCTTGAAGAAGTCATCTTCTGAGACTCCCCTTAGTTCACAAGCTTTCCAAACTCTACCATAACCTCTACATTGAATTGAAAGCTTTGGTGCATATCTGTCGGCATCCTTATCTCGCTGATTAATCTTTCCATATATGCAACCACCTGTTATGGGATTTCTTTTCTCATATAAGAGGTTACTATTTCTGACCCATCTTCATCCTTTTTAATCCACCTGTTTGCCCATAGCTTTAACTTGGGTGTTGATAAAGAAGCTATATGCTTCACCACATTATAGTCAATGTTACAATGAGTAAGTGGAATTTGTTTCTCTGATAGCAAATACTTAATGGCACTATGCACTACATCCCGCCTCACCTGTACATTGATGCATTCTTCCATGTAGTGGTCTTTGTCTTTTTTTCCAAAAAACCATTCTTTCTTTAAAATTTTTTGTGCCGCCATGGATGCATACTTTTCAGGTAAGTACTTTATAGGCCTCCACATCCTTGCCATCAACTCCTTCTTATCCATTACCTTTGACTTTCCGGAGATAAACAAAGGAGCTTCATAGGTCAACTATCCATGCTCACAAGTAATGCACGTTTCAAGCATCTCATTGAACACTTCAATAGGATGAAATATGATAGAAGTGTAGTTGGCATATTTGTCCCTCACCACCTTGAGGCTTGTCATACTTTCTTCTCGCTCTTGACTTCCCCTAGGCACAACTACACTCAAAGAAGTATAGAAGTTCGTGAGTGTGTCGGCGTCTGCTTTTGTGACCTTTCGCTTCAAATCAAGATTTGGAGAACCAAATGTTGTCCATATAACCCTTGCCTTCTGTAAGACCTCTGATGTTGAGGATATCTTACGCTTTCCATGGACATAATGATTAAGTCTTTCGGACTCAATCAAATACTTGATCTCATGCTTGAATATACAGATTGTTGCAGGATAATAATGGAATGAATTTATCTTTGCAAATTGTTCTGGAGTGAGTCTTTTGACCTCCTTTGCTTCCCTTGCGATCTGATTACAAGCATAAGCCTAATGTTGACCATCAATGGGCTGGAATCTGCAATGAAGGAGGAATTTCTTCTTTGCTTCCTTTAGCATATTCTCACCTTGTGCCTCTTCGCCTTGTTCATGTGGAATATTTTTAAGAGTGTCTTTAAAGAATCGACTGAAGGTTTCCTTGAAATGTGTAGGCACTGTAAATGTTATTTGATCCAGAAAACTATTTTTGGTTGGACAAAACATTATTGGGTGCAAGACCACATTGCTTGCCACAGGTTTCTTACCATCTCTCAAAGCCTCGTATATTTGCATTGCATAGGATATATCAAGGCTTCGGCTATTAGTAAAGAGAGCTGTAGCTTCCACATCTTTGGCATTCACAAACCACGTTCTTTAACCCCAGATATATCCCACATCATCATCTGTAACTGCTTCATTAAGACGCAGATTAAGATTTTTGATTGATGTGAGTTCATCCTGTTCATCTTCAGCCTCGAGTTCTGAGTCTTCTTCATCTTTCTCTTCTTTTAACTATTTTTCATCCACATTATCTCTCTCTACAGTGGGATGATGTCTTTTTTTACTACTTGGAACCGTGGCTCTTGCAGTACTAGCCTTTTGCATTTCATGTCATGGTTTGCTAGCAAGAGCTTTTAGCATAACTGCAGTGGATCGACCTTGATCTTCTTCAAGTTTTTTTAATTCCCGTGCACTCAAGGCTTGTGTTTCATCATCCTTAGTTACATCCACCATTTCTTGCTCTAGAAGTTTGCGCTCATGTTCTACACGTTTGTGACAGTGTGCCTGTTCTTCTTGTCCCTGCATCGAAGTTTGAGCTTTTTGATCTCCTTCATGTGAA
>NC_141617.1:45774651-45892946 GCF_047967505.1 Dipteris shenzhenensis
TCCGTGCCATGGGTGGCCTCTGCAATCCTCTCTCAGCACCCGCATATCATCTAGCTCCTCCTGCTCCACCCCACTGTGTCCTGGAGCTAACTCAAATGCATAGAAATTTGTGGGTCATGTGGTTTGGTCACCCCTTGCTACTCTCTGATCTGTTGTAGGAGGGTCTTCCTATGTCGACACATTTCAAACAGAGAGAGCCCAATGCAAACTTGGTCATGGAAGTGGATCTATCGTGATAGTGGTCCGAACCCACTCCCATCGGATGTTTGTTATTATTTGTCTGTAGATGTAGTTAATCCCAAACATTATGCTCATGTAAGCGAACTCCTATCGACCAAACTTGTTGATGGTGATCTAATTGCATGACATACTGGCTAGAGAATTGGAGAAAGCTAGTGCTCCAATACCACCTAATCCTTTAATATCCTCCTTGAGTGCTTGCCGCAAACCATCTTATCATGATGTTTCGGATAAACCTTGGCACACATCACATGGTCCGTCTTGTAATGAGAAGTACAACACAAGGCCGCCCTTCTAAGAGGTTTAGCTACTCATGGACCACATTGAAAGATTGAAAATAAAATAATTTCCTCCAAGAGAACTCCACTGGTAGCCATTGACATGCGTGGAAATAGGATGGGAATGGCGAGTCGATGCATTAAGCAGATGGGGCAACAGCTCAGCCAAGAAAATTTTGAGAAGATTGGAGAGGTTGTGCACATTGCAACGCAGGAGATGGGCAAGCAGCCCATGCTTTCTCCTTTGTCCACTTTTAGGGGATCCAAGAAAGAGGCTAGGAGCTCTCTTGTATGTTGACCAGCCACCAAGTTCCCTCCATGTTGGTAACTCCTATGCAAGGACAACTCCATTTATGTGCCAATGAAAGAGACAACCTATCCCTCAGTCACATCATATGCACACTCTTTAGGGTCCAAGAGGCCATTCGATAAATCCCACAATATGCCATACGAGATTGTGGGTAATTCTAGAATTTGGCCACTAATAACATGGAACACGAGCTTATCACCATTGGCATTGAAAAGCAAATGCCTTGACTAAACCGGTGGGTTTGGGTTGCATTCCTATTCAAAGAATCATCTTTTAGACTCCCACAAGGTTGTCAAAGAAATCAAAATATGAGATTCTCAGCTTACATGCCATGCTCTTGAAGCACACAACAGAGAGCCATTGATCTAGGACTAAACTTAATGTTGGGAATGGAACGCATATTTTGGGGATAATAGCAGAAGGTAGATCCCTGCAGCTGATTCTTATATGTTCATTACCACTGTGAATGCCAAAAGCTGCAATACATGGGAGAACATGAAAAGGACAGCCAAAATTATGAAGACAATGAACATGGAATGGACATGGTCTCATGGTCCAATTGCTTTTGCATGATACCCCATTTTGTGGCTGATTCAAACCTGCCTTGGGATTCCTATTATTGGGAATAAATCCTCTTGGTTTGTTCCAAAACAACAACAACAATGATTCAAGCAGAGCTTCCACGATTTGAAAGGCCGACTGCCAACGACTGCGAGACCTGTCACCTTATGACAGACAATAACAATAAAATCCCCCGATGGACCACAATCAAGCATCAAACAAAAAGCACTTTGATTGACGGTTGACCAGCACACAACTTCAACTAGCGACCACAATCAACGACACAACAGCACAAGACAGACGAACAAATTCTCTGCAATTGCCATGTTCCTACCTCCATGTGTGTGATGCGTTGGAAAAAAAAGCAAATAGCGGTGCCACCAATTGTTGGAGCAACGTCTATCAAAGTGGCAACTGTTATAGTAACAGCGATGGCAATGGATCTAAAGACACCAACAGACACCTCTCCCCAGCCGCTATGCTGCGTTCCTCTCTGAAGCCAGCCTTGCCATGATGAATACACCAGCGCCAACACCAGACGACTGTTACACCTCCCATTTCCACAACTCCCTCCGTCGCCACACTGCCTCCCCTCCGTTGCCACACTACTTGCAAACCTTAGGTTAGGTTTTTTTTTAAATTAGGTTAGTTTAGCTTGGGTTAGGTACAATCCACCTTGGCCCCGCTTCATAGCCTCATCATCGTCCCATCATCTTATGATGATTGTTGTATCTTAGACAGCTAGCTTTTCAACATGGGGCATTCTCTGCAGATTGAAGACATGCATATGGATATGCTAGAGCAAAGGCCTGTGCATGAGAGTAAATGTAAAGCTTAATGCAAACATGTATGTAGTCAGTGTCTAGCATGGACAGAGACAAATCCAGAAAGGGTTGTTGACAAATATGAGATGACATTCCATGCTGAAAGTGGAGATAGAGATGTCATAGAGAAGCTTACTGCTATTGAAGCCATGATGCTTAGAGGTGTTAAAACTTATGACAAACACGAAGCAGGCCTATGAAAATAAATACGAAACAAGGAGAATTCTTTTCTGCCAATGCTTGTAATCCAGTCCAGCCATGTTATGCCGCTCCCTAACATACAGCTTTAAAGCCATTGATGATGTCTTTGAATGCTGGACAAAAATCTGGTTAGGGCGATTACAGCTGCAAATACTAAAGGACTCTGTAGGGATAGGTGTTCAAATGAAAATAGTAGCCTAAATGATGGAAAATGAATATGGACAGCAAGAACCAAACGTTCAGAAGCACTCAATGGAACTCTGGAAAAACCTCCTAGTTTTGTAATACATGGCACAAGGGCTAAATTCATGGATGCTTTGTTGGTGGTGCTTCAAAAAAAGTGGTCCCATCCATATTCAAATATATTTCTATCCTACCCATCTCACCATGTGCTACATTCAAAGAACTGCGATGGGTTAGCTGGGAGAGGATACATGGCATCATTTCATGTGTTTAGGAACTGGGGACAAGGACACATGTCATCCTTCCATGCTTTGCAATCCCTAAAAAGGGGGTCCCATTCTGGTTCCTAAGGTCTTGAGGCCATGGTCCAAGATGGAAAAAAAAGGGCTATTCCCATCCCAGACCGCTTGGCCTAGGATGAGACTAACGATGACAAATATAGATTCCTATCCCAAACCCACTCCCATCCTTGAGCTAAGGCCCTATGTTCACAACACAAGAGGCAAGAACAAAGGACCTATCGGCAAAGAAGGATGGCTAGAGCACGCATAAGCTTCTTTCACAAGAGACATAGAGCCAAAGGGACAGCAACTGCTTTTAAGTCACGATTTTCGTCCCAAGTTCCTTGATGAGAAAAACATGTGAACCAACAGTGCAAATGCTCCAGCCAAAACAACAAATCTGGCACTCCTGCTTCAATACACCAAAGTGAACACAGTACACGATGTGGCATATTGTATCTAGGGAGGGGCAAAGTTTGCCAACGATGATGCTGCCTTGTAACTTGATTCAGTAGCTACTTACCCCACAAAAGGTACACTTTGTATCTACCATTATCTAAAATGTATAGTCAAAAAAAGGCCTCAGCATATGGACTGGTTAATAGCATACTTTGTAATTCCCACTCTAAAGCCATCCTCAACCAGCTGGTTTTCAAATGGGAATAAAGTGGGATAAACCACAGGCCTCTAGAACCCAAGGGTAGAGTGTGGGTGTATAAAATATGACAGAAAAAGCGGATATTTCCTAGTCCCATTGTATTTTAGCACACATCCTACACGTTTAGAATGGGTGTAAGGTGGGAAATAAACTTGTCACTAGAAACAGGATAGATCCATTGCCAGCCCATCTCCCCTAATGCACTAAGACCTGCGTTGCCGTTCCAGAATTAGGCTTGACACGGGAAGACTATATTCAAACCAGAAGGCCAGCACTTCAAAAACCCTGTACTTAAACAAGACTTGTAATTAACATAATTCCTCAAATCACAACATTCTCTATTGCCATCCACCCTCTATCATTAGGTTACTTTTGACTTTGAATGACTCCATTAAAACAGTAAGAACTACATTGGTATTTAGAAATAGATAAGTGGATGCAACCTGATAAAGAAGATGGATTTGGAACCACCTAGAAAATAAGAGAGTGGTCAACATAGGCAGAACGGTGGTGATGCATGCAACAATTTAGATTCCAAGAATGCCTGCGCTTTGAATTCAGCCATCAACAAAGGCAGATTTACCAAGCTTACTTAGATATTCATTGATACCTTCCATCACGACAGGTTCTCAATAAACTTACTGCTATCATCCCAACAGCAGACAAGAAAACATTCTTCCTTGTAAATAATTCCATTACGACAGGTTCTCAAGAATTAAGGCCC
This sequence comes from Dipteris shenzhenensis, assembly GCF_047967505.1. NCBI lineage: Eukaryota > Viridiplantae > Streptophyta > Polypodiopsida > Gleicheniales > Dipteridaceae > Dipteris > Dipteris shenzhenensis. The sequence continues at coordinate 45,778,912 of NC_141617.1, forward strand.
ACAAGATCATCCCAAAAGCAGCCAATAAAATATTATTCTGCAAATAACTCCAGTCGTGGGGGATCCTCCTTGAGGCTTCTATTGGATTTGCCATCACCATGTAGACGACAGCATATGCAACAATTCACATTCAATTATAATACTTAGACAGCAGAACAGTAGTAACATATGCAACGATCTACACTCTTACGTACCTGTCCATTGTCGTGGCATTTGGAAGCTATCCTAAGACCTTAGACCAATTGCTCACACCTCAACAAAGTTGGAAATAACACAATGCATTCTATGCCCTTGGGTCCATACCATGTTGCCATACATAAACCGATTCATCCCAAGCAGTACTGGCCAAAAGTCCTTCTACAAGAAGGCTCATGTCAAGCCCTACAACAAATTCTGAATGGTGGTCATATCTAGCAAGCAATGCGTCTTCAGGAGCTCGATAATCCCAGATACACATGCTCATGTCATAAGAACAAGAAGCGATAAGACTCTCCTGATGAGGAGAAAACTTGACCCGTCGAACCGCATAGGTATGCCCTTGTAAGACAGTGACAGGCTGCCGGTGGCTGCGAACATCCCAAATTCTGATAGATTTATCAACAGATCCTGTAACGATTAAGGAATCGTTATATTTGTTCCAATCGCAACCCAAAACCTCAAACTCGTGGGCTGGAACGACGAGAACAGACTGGGGTTCCCGAACATCCCAAATCCTCACTGTGCAATCACCCGAGGCAGACGCGAATATATCAGCATGCCTAGGGTTCCATGCTGCAGTGTAAACACAATAAGTATGTTCTCTGAACGTTCTCAAGGATTGAGGCCTGTCTATAGTCCAGAGCTTAATGCTATCATCCCACGAGCCGCTAAGAAAGCAATCTTTCCGAACAGGATTCCAATCAACCGAGTAGACCTCATGAGAGTGCTCCTCAAGGCTTCTGATAGGATTCGCCATCGGTGGACGAGCTGTGTCCCAAAGTTTGATACTTCCATCTCCGCTTGCAGAGACCAATACATTCTCGTTCTCTTCGGACCAGGTACAATCATAGAGCCCGTCCGCTGAATTAAATGCGCAAACCTCGACAATACCATTGGGGGTGAGCTCAAGCACATGCTGGCGCCCATTCCCTATGATTCCAAAATTCTGCGCTGTTGCCACAGCAAGTCGCGTTTCCAGGAAAGGGCTAAACTTGACAGAGTAGCCATTGAAGGCCGTCTTGAAAGCAGGCATGGTGGCTAGCGTCAAAAATTCTTGAGAGAATCCAAGCAGTAGGTAGTGTGCTAGCAGATCATGTTTACTTGGAATTATTTGATTTCAAGGATTGCGGTGAGATCAAAGATGATGCACAAGCAAGCACTTCCCTTTCTCTTTCCGTGATCTTAACGTATCTATATACCACATTTACAGGGTGTTTGATTTTTTGGGAATAACGTTTGCTTTCAAAATTCAATTCACAACTCATATTAGAAGTAGCGGAAAATCATGTGTATACACACTAAGGGACACCTCCAACTCTTATTGAACTACTACTCCTTCATCATCGGTTACAACCGTCGACTACGACTGACCACGTGTCACACATGCTACATGTTAGTTGTCCACCTGTAGCAATGCCACATCACACCTCCCTCCTATAACTAGAGCTAACAAAAAGGTTTAATTCGGCACACATGTGCGCATGTCACTCGGCTCTTGGACTATCATTGCAACTTGTATGTGTACATGCGGATTTTCTTTAAAACCTTGTAAGGGCTGATCCACTGATGCATGAAGCTCTCACAGAGGCCTTTCTTCCTGATCGGGTAGTAGACGAATACCAAGTCGATGTCTTCTCATCCTTTGTTGTAGAGCCGCTACTGTTGCGTTTGAGCAACCTTCAAGTTGTGGAGGATCGCTGATCTGAGGACTAGCTTTACCCCCAGTCAATTGCATCTTTAAACTTGCCTTGGATCTAGACGTCTGGTAAGATCGAGGGGAACTATGGATCTCGCTCGTAGAGTGCACGGAACGGACTTATTCACGTTAAAGCTTGGACAGTTGTTCGGTATGCATGCAACACATAGGGGAGGAACGGGTCCCAGTTGTCATGGTTTGGATTGATGTACACTTTTATCATTTGTTTTATTGTCTTTATTAGTTTTTCTGTCAATCCGACCGTCTGATGGTGGTATAGGCTTGCAAACGATAGATGGATGCCAAGACACTTTACGAGGATCTCCATCACTTGCAACTTAATTAGATGCATCTATTCTTGACAAGAATGGCTTTTGGAAATCCGGGTACTTCCGAATTGCAGTGGTTGATAACATCTCTCTTAATTTCTTGTATGCATTCTTACAATCATTTGTCCATTCAAATTTTGTTCCTTTCTTTAGCAAATGCTGAAGAGGGTAAGTTACCTTTGCAAATTTATTCAAGAAACGTGTTGTGAACACTATCATCCCCAAAAATCTTTGCAGCTGCTTCACTGATTGTGGCTCAGGATATTGTGTGATGGCCATTACTTTCTTTGGATCCATCTGAATACCTGATGGTGAAATTATAAATCCTAAGAACTTCAGCCTGCTTATTGCCCATTTGCATTTTTTGAGTTGTAACTTCTGCTTGTTTGCTTGTAGCCTTTTGAGTACCTCTTCCAATACCTCGACGTGTCGACTCCACAATGTACACGACTAGTACCTTATGTTGAACCAATCGCTAAATAGATTGTTCACCATTCGTTTGGAAAGTACTTTACATTGCAATGTACACGACTAGTACCTTCTATTTAACCAAGTCACGGAATAGATTGTTCACCATTCGTTGGAACGTACTCACATCTGACAGGCCAAAAGGCATCACTTCAAACTGATACAACCCTGTAGGAGTCTGGAAAGCCATCTTCTCTACATCTTGTGGATCTAGCGATATCTGCCAATGTCTTGCTACTAGATCAAGTGAGGTAAAGAACTTTGAAGGGCCTCGAGGTCATCAAGATGTGGCAGCGATGATAAACATCATGAACTGTGACTGCATTCAATGGTCGAAAATCAAGGCAAAAAAGTAAGCTTCTATTTGACTTTTTGTGAGGTGTGGCTCTTCTGCCCATGGACTTGTTGAGGGTTTGATGACTTTCTTTTGTAGCATTTCTTTTACTGATGTGATGATGCATTCCTTCTGCCTCGGGGAACATCTACGAATTTCCATCTTAATTGGGTGTTGTTCTTTCATCTTAATGTGCTCGAACACTGGAGCAATTGTCCTCATGTGGGTAGTGACAGGTCTGCTATTGTGCCTAGGTATTTTTTTAACAATGCTTGTATCGTCTAGGCCTTCAACCAAAGGTGATAATACTTCATCTGTTTGAGCACACACTATTTCTGAGAATGATCCCCATTTTACCCATGGAATGTTGATGTTGCCTTTTGCTACAAGGGAATGTTGAGAGAAATCTACTTCAAACTTTGATGTGTCTTTTGGGCTTCGACAATACTTGGCCACATGTCCATATTTGTTGCAATTAATGCATCTTGGGCGGCCTTTTTCATCGTGGTATGGGAGTCTTATTTTGCTTTCACGAACACTCTTGTGAGGTTTAAATTGTCTGGCCACATTTGCATGTCTTCATCCATCGCTACTACTGTATTTGGTGATGGCTTTTACCATTCACTTTGACCGATCTGAGTCAAATTCTTTCCAATCCATAGCATTCAATTCGTTGAGCAATTTGAACTGCTTCATAAAAGGTCTTCGGCCCCTAATCTCTGGTCTAGCGTGAAATGTCACGTCGGAGTTTTTTGGCCATAAGAAAAACAACTTCATCTCTTTTGACATAGATGAATCTGCTCTGAGTAAGAGTTGATTTAGCTTTACTATGAATTGTGCCACTGGTTCATCTGCTTTTTGTTCTAGATCTTGCAATTGCTGTAGTGTTGTTAGCATGTGCAAAATTTTACTTCAATTGATGTCGTAAACTCAATCAATGTTGTTGATGGATTCATGTTGTTGTACATACTAGCAGAGGTAGCTGCTATCCCTTTAAGTACTGTTCGCATTCGAGTGCTTTTCGATCTTCTGACCATGCATGGTAATTAGCTATGTTCTCAAAATGATTGATCCAGACTGTAACATCTTCTATAGGTAACCTCATGGAATGATTTCAAATGAACTCTATGATCAAGATTTGTGTATGCGTCTACGATGGGTTTTGGTAGGAATTGAGCATCATCATTAGTGTTTGGTTCATTGGATAGTTGGTTTAGGAGCGTCTGTACATGTTCTCCTCTGACTTGTATGTGGTTGTGCATCTCTAGCCCTGTGGTACTTTGGTGTTTGGAAATGTTGGGGTGCGGAAGCATTTGGGTCTGGTGTCTCCACAAGATGTGAAATGCACAAAAACATAGGACAAACTAGATCTACCTGCAATCGGTGAGACCTATAACTCTTATTGAACTACTCAGTCATTATCGGTTACAACCGTCTACTGACCATGTTTCACACATGCCACATGTTGGTTGTCCACACATGCAAACGTCACATCACATTATGCATGTATGCAGAGCCTATAAGAGAAGGATAATCATGGCTACACAAGGGGATGAGGAAGACTTTGGCAGGAATCTCTTCAATTTCTCTTTTCATCTCTTCATTCTAGAAAGGGCTAGATTCGTAAAGAGATCTATGAGGACGAGATCATCATGGGATGTTGGAAGAGCTTCACTTGAGGAACAACTAGATTTAGGGAGCCCAACATTCACTTTATCCACTCTTTGAATAACTCCACTTCTTTGTTCAAGATGAGGCTCTCCTTAAATTCTTTCACTCTTGTCTTCAAAAGAGATTGGTGAAATTCCTCATTGTATTGTTGAACTAAGTTGCCCATCCTCTATATAAAAAGCAACCATCGGTGGAGAAGCTTCTTCTCATAGCTTCAACCATTTCCTCCCATGAGTTATAGGAGAATGAGAGGCTCTTTAAATCTTAGTATAAACATGATCCCACTATTGGATCACTCTTTTAGTAGCTAACTAGTAGTGCATGACCAACCCTTCCTATACTATGTTGTCATTTTGGCTCACGTGCATCATTGTTGTTGCTGCTATGCTGGTGCTTATAGCCAATATGACCAAGTTATCATCCTTGACCCAAAAAAAAAAAAATCCAAAAGAATCAATCAATGATATCAAATAACATTGTTCTAAACCTAAAAGTTTTAAAAAGTCTCTTTGGAGTGATTTGATACAATTGGAACAATATAGAGAAGATTAGAATGGCCCTTGCAGAAGGATGATACACACAAATCAATAAATTTTTTTAAAAAAAATCCATATGTGATGCATGGGAAGAGGAGGCACACTTCCTCTCCGCTTCTTTATCATATGAGAGAGCATGCCCCTCTCTCGTTAGCTTTTGTTTTCACTTCTACCTTGACCTCAGTTCTTTGTTCTGCTTTCAGCGCAGCTCTATATTTTGCTTTCTATAATTGAGATGTAAAAGGCTTACCTTTGATGAGTTGCTTGTGTAGTCCTTTTGTAGCTAATGTGTTATTTGACTGAACACCTGTATGGCAAGGAGAACACATCAACTTGATTTAAATCACCATGATATAACAATCATTAATTAGAATGCTTAATTTATATTTTTCTCATTGTTGACACACAAAGATGCACATATAAACGAGGTGCTCATAGTAGCTATCAATATGAGAATTACCTTGAGCTTTCATTACATTGCCTCATCTGTCTTTTTGTCAGTTGTCCATGTGAGATATGGCGAATAGCTAAGTCCTACTTAAGGATTCATGAATCACTGATCATTCAATGCACTGCTTATTCAGACACAGAATCGAGTTTCTCTCTCTCTCTCTCTCTCTCTCTCTCTTTTCTCTCTCTCTCTCTCTCTCTCTCTCTCTCTCTCTCTCTCTCCCTCCCTCCCTCTCTCTCTCTCTCTCTCTCTCTCTCTCTCTCTCTCTCTCTCTCTCTCCCTCTCCCTCCCTCTCTCTCTCTCTCCCATCCCTCCCTCCCTCCCTCCCCCCCCCCCCCTCTCTCTCTCTCTCTCTCTCTCTCTCTCTCTTCTCTCTCTCTCTCTCTCTCTCTCTCTCTCTCTCTCCCTCCCCCCATAGATTGCACTGTATGAGTGAGATGCATCATTGGCATAATTAAAAACCCCAGAAATGGAAATCATTGCTAGTGTTAGATGTGCAGGGCTATGAATGTCCTTTGAGAGATATATTTCTTCATTCATTTTATAAGATCATAGACTGTGATTCTCCTTAGCTTTGGCACGCACCTTAACAATCCTAAGAATTTGTAGATTATCGACTGGAGGAGGACTCCTCTAATTTACATTATAAAATATATGCAATAAGAAGCGTGTAGACAACATGATAAATGGACTCTTACAACAACTAAAACAAGCACGACTTGCAAAAAATCATCAAGCTCAGAATCCATGAGGTGCCTGCTACTCTCATGCTTTGCCATCGCACATCATCACCCTTCCTCTTCTTCATCATCATCTTCTTCCCATGTTGTATTGCAACATCACCTGCGCCGCTAGACATCCCCCCCTTTCCAACAAGCCTCCTCCTTGTTCCTCAATCACAGCTATGAGCTCCTTGCCTGACACCTTTCAGCAAGATGGAATCACCGGGAAAGCTCCTCCTCCAGAATCTGAACGAAGTCCTAGTGGTCTATCATCCAGAAGTTTGAATTTTATAGCAACACGAACGAAACGGCTCAAAGAGTGACCCTGCCTCCCCGATACCATCGTCGAGTGCATCGCCATCTTCATGGATGTGGAAATGAGTTGCCTCTGCAACATGCAATGAGGCCCACAACAATGATGACACCAGTAGCTTGGAGAAATTAACCAAAATCCAAACTCGCAATGTGGACATAGGGTCATCGTTGGGCTAAGGTATGAGCAAATGATCTGGAAACGTAAACTCTCTCCTGCTTATCAAGGGATAGAGGCTCTGCTTTAGACCAATCTTTAAGAATTTATCCCTTTGGAAAATGCATAGGATGCCTTTTTGCACCTTGAAAGACATTCCAATCGCACTATCTTTTTCTATAAAAAGGAATATTTTGCAGCCCGTTCATGCTCCCCAAGGTCAATTCATTGTAAACTTCGAAACATATGAAAGGAGACCAAGGATGACACTTAGGCATTTGTCCATGAAATACATTGTCCTTAATCCGGCAACTAACACCTCATACTAGTAGGTTGTTTTCTCTTTTGACTTCCAAACCAACTATACTCTCTATCTAATGGAAGCAATCCTAAATAAATTTGATCTTGCAACTACCTTTAAAGTTTCAAGATGATGGATGGCATTGATCAAATAGACCTAATGCCTTCTATGTCGAGAGGGGAGGAGGAGGGCGGAGGGGGCAAGGGATGAGGAGCAAGAGAAGAAGATCATAGTAGTACAAGGTGGGGGATGCAAGAGAAACAAAGTGCATTCAAACTTGGGGGGGATGGAGGATGTAAGCACTTAGAGAAATGCCTGGGGGAAATTTTGAAAAAGCAAAATAACGAGCACCTAGAGCCATAAGCCACTTTGTTTTTCAAATTTTTTGACTAGGGGCAATTTCTCATGCATCAAAGGCCCCGTGAGAAGCATCAGCAGCTTTCTTTTCAACCTGTAATTCATTGGGTAGCTCAGCGTTTTGCTAATTTTCCAGGCTAGATAGTGACTTCTGAGCATCTTCTAGGTTGGACAGTGAGGTACTTGACCTACTTGCAAGTTGATAGTGATGTGTGGGTACACATATGTGATTTTGTTTGAAAGAAGTACACACGATCCTACGGCTCGAATAGCTTTTAGTCTAACCACAAACCTTGACGGTGGGGAGAAAGGTCGATTGGCAAATTCAAAATTGATTAGGCATATCTTCAGCACCTTGTCGAAGCTCATCTTTCTTTGCACTTTAGTTGTCTTTTTAGCTTTGAGCTAAATATGGAATCTTGTTTTACCCTCTAGAATTACGACAAGTGGCTAATTCTCCTCTCAAAATTGCAAAACTTCCTCTAGGTTCGAAAACAATGTATAGCATGTCTGTCTCAAGACAATAACTTGACGTAGAGGAAAAGCTTCTTCTCCAATTGATCCAACGTCTTAGGGTTGAATGACCCATCAAACACAATGAGGTCCAAGGCTGCATCTACTATAAATCACTTGGGTAATTTGGTGCCTTGAGAAGCTAAGTGGGAATCTCCAAGATGAAAGGATCCTCCTTGTAGTGAAGAGGTGGCTCCTCCATGTAGAGAAAATCCACTACCTTTGTTAAGAATGTTAACTCCACCACCATTACTTGCTCAATTCAATTTGATATTTGTTGTGTAGGGGAGAATGAGAATGGATTGCCACTTGAATGCATGCTCATCCCGCTTGTAATTGAGATGCCAAAGAGTGAGGTAGCTAGTCCATGATTTGTTGTTAAAAAGGGCTATATACATATCTTACATGGACGCTTGACTAGCTTGGTGATTTGATTGGTTGGGAGAGTCTACATGGCTTCAACTAGTCAGAAGCACCCAAAATTGCTAACTCTGATAACATTGGGGACTTATCATGGCCTAAGAAGCAACAAAGTAGTCTCCAAGCAACCCAAAAGTACCTCATCTATGTTGTTTTTTTGCTTGGGGGACTCATAAAGGCTCCAAGAAATCAACAAAGAAATCCAAGGGTAGGTTTACTTAGTGGTTTGATTTCTTGGGGGAGTCTACATGGCTCCAAAAATACAAAAATTAGTCAGAAAGATGTCTGAAACTAGTCTAAATGTAGTCTCAAAGCACTTCATCATGACTCCAACTAATTAGAAGCAGTCTCAAAGCAGTCCCCAACTACTCAAAAAATAATATTAAAGCAGTCTAAAAGTAGGTTATCATGGCTCCAACAAATCAAAAAGCATTTTCAAAGTATGTTTGGGGGAGTCTACATGGGCCCAAGCAGTCAACGTATTCTTGGGGCACTCTACATGGCCCCAAGCAGTCACAAAGAAGTGTCATAGCAACTAAGAAGCTGATTTACTAGGTGTTTTGATTGCTTGGGGGAATCCACATGAACCTAGGAAGTTATAAAGCAATCTCAGATTAGTCAAAAAGCACCCAATTGGTAGCTTTATTGCATGTGCTCTTCATTATGGCCCCTAGCAACCACAAAGCACTTTCAAAGCAGTTAGAAAGCACCCCAATCCAAAAAGTGATAAAGAAATCCCAAATTAGGCTAATTTGGTCGTTTTATTACTTGAGGCTAGCACTAAGAAGCAATACAAATGAGAGTCAAACCAGTTAAAAATCACATAGAATTGTTAGCTTGATTGGTTGAGGGACTCATTGTGGCCCCAAGAAGCCACAAAGCAATCTCCAAGTAGTCAAAAATAACTTCCTCTTATGTTTTCTCTACTTGAGGGGCTCATCATGGCCCCAACCAATCACAAACTAGTGACAAAGCAAGCAAAAAGTAGGTTCAATGCACAATCTCATTGCCTAGGATTGATCATCCCCCCAAGTGCTAAAAAATGAGTTAAAAAGCACCTACAATTGGTAGTTCTATCACTTGGGGGACCCAAGCCCCAAGGAGCCACAAATCACTTGGTGATTTAATGGACTTGGGAGAGTCATCATCCTCACAATCACAAAGTAGTCGCAAAGTACCTACTCATCATAGCCCCTAGTAGTCACAAAAGTCACCATAGAATTCTTGGGGGTACAATGAATGTCTAAAGCATATTGTGTCTATTGGAAGTACCCAATAGTAGTCCCATGAATGTTACAAAGTATTGAGTGCATCAGACCTAATGTTCCTCAAGAAGATGGATATGGTGGGTCATGTATCTTTTTCTACCTCTCCTCTCTTACAACAGACCACTACAATTGTTTACATAATTTTTGACACTTTTTTCAACCAAAAATACATTGGGATTTTTTTCTAACTAAGGAAAACATCTTAGTTAGTGTTGATAGCATAGCATTGCAAAGCACATCGATATTTTTGTCAAAAAATGAAATTTCAATTAAAATATCAATGGTTTTTTTAGAGTAATTGCTTGTGCTGGAGGTGAGAGTTTTGATTCTACAGCCTCAAAAGGGGGGATCCATGAGTGGCTTGGGTTCACAGAAATGCCCTTTTTGGGGGGGTCAACTTTGCCTCCATAGAAGAGGAGTACTAGACACCGAGGTTGTTTAAGTTGATGATGAGAGATCAATTATTCCACATGATGGTGGACTGGGTCGGTCCATAAGGTAGGGATGTATGGGTCACACACTAGGACACAACTAATTTTCAACTAGGCTTCTCATGCAACATGTGGGATGGGGCCTTACAATGGGAGTGATTTGCTTGGGGCTAGAGGTTCAGCTCAAGCAGACTATATATTGGACCTTGTAATAGTGCATTAGCAAGCATGTGCTAGAGGTTTCTTTCATGATGTAGTGAGCTTTGAAGATTGGAGAAATATTGGTGATGCTGCTAGCACAACCGAGCATAGATATGGATTACTCTCCTTCAAAGCCCCCTTCAAAGTCTCAAAAGTTCAAGGTCATTGTGCACTCCTACCCATGGGTGGGCCTTATTCTCCACCCCTCTCCTCTCCATGAATTGGACTTTGGTGAGTTGGAAACTACACAGGCTTCACGATCAAGCACGTCACAGTAGGGCTATAGGTAGTGATACCCCGTTAAGAGTTGAAGAGGGCTACTATGGCTTTCTGATATAGGAACATATGTTTTCAAAATCAAATATCAATCACCACTACTACCTCCTCTCGGGGAGATATGGTTGGCCCTTTGGAGAGTGGATTCTAGAATAGGCATGCTTGATATGTACACCCCTGCTTGTGGTCAATGTTGCCCAACTTTCTAGAGGCAACTCACATAGTGCATCCCAAACTTTGACTCGTGGGTTGGTGGTCGAGACTTTCACAACCTTAACTTTGACTCGTAGACCCAGACCGCCAGGATGGTACGACGCAAGATCAAAATCAAGCGGATAGAAAACGCGAGGGGCAGGAAGGCGACTTTCAACAAACGGCGTCGTGGTTTGTTTAAGAAAGCCCACGACTTGTCGCTGTGCGATGCGAACGTTGGCGTTCTTGTGTTCTCGACCGAAGGGAAACTGCACCAATTTGCAAGCCCAAGGTATCACTGCTTACTCTTTGAGTTTCACAGTGTAGCGGTAAAAGAGTCCATGAGATGAACCCTACGCATATAAGCCCTGCGCTTACATGGATGGATTGCTTTTCATAAGATTGAGGACAGAGTTGGGACTTAGGAGGGTTCGGTGTGGCGCCTTTGAGTAGGTTCAAGTTTAGCGAGGGTTGGAGCTGTAGAGAGACCCATCCCATGCAGTTCCAAGTGGAGGGTTGAGCGACATTTCCCATTACCTTATTCAGCTCTTTAACTCACTCTTTGCAACTACAGAGTATAGTTATTTCTAACGTGCTGGTCGAAATTGGAAAGCGCCATTACCAAGTTTCTGCCCACAATTACTTTTAGGCATAGGCTCTCCTCAACAAGGCCAACGATTTGACCTACCAACAATTGCCTATACGCGTAAGTTAGCGTTTCCTGACTAATACAAAGATATGAGACAACAATGGAGTAATTCGTACCCCCATTCTTGGTAAGATTTCACCATAATGTAGCAACAGGGAATTCATACCAGCAAGATTTCAGGATAATGTGGTTATCCTACTTTTTCTCCTCAAAGATCTCTCTCTCTCTCTCTCTCTCTCTCTCTCTCATATAAATATTTATATTTGTATGCATGTATGTATGTGTGTGTGTGTAAATTAAATATGTGGTTTCAAACCCCCCCCCAAAAAAAGTGTGTATTATATATATTATATACATAAATGTATAAAAGTGAAATTCTCTCTCTCTCTCTCTCTCTCTCTCTCTCTACATACATGTGTGTGTGTGTGTATGTGTAATATTACACACACACATACACACACACACATTACATACATATATAGATAGTTAGTTAGTTAGTTAGATAGATAGATAGTTTCACTTTTATATTTCCACATTGGCTTTTGCTTTTTACTCGAGCGCTCTCTCTCTCTCTCTCTCTCTCTCTCATGAATTTCTTTCTTCCTTAATCTTCCAAATGTTTTCTAGTGTATGATTTGAAAAGGATGCTCAAGTATAAATGAATGCTCAAGTATGTGTGGGTGTGTGGACTTCTATGTGTGAGAGCATATTTTTATACTATGGTCTACACCCACTGTTGGGTGTTGATGACGTCAGTGGGGATGTCATAGTAGCTAGTCCCTGCTATGCTTGAAGTTTATGTTTTTCAATCTTATGAGTGACTATCGTGAGATTGAAACTGCACTATGGTGTGTCTTTAGTACAGGATGACTTTGGGAATGTTCCCGGATTCATCTAGGTATATGATTTGAAAAGGAATGTATTTATTGTGATCAAATAGGTACTCATAGTTTTATATATACACACAAAAACCATGTAGAAGATATTTGTTATTTGATTTTCTAAGTATAATATGCGATTCTTTTTTTAACTTAATAAAATAACTTTGTGATTTATTCCCAAATCCCAGAGTCTTAAATACTCTTCTAATAGCCTAGAACAATCCAAAATTTAATAAAGTATGAGACTTAATCAACTTTATTCTATGAATGGTTGTTAAGATTCTTGTGTCTAATGATAAGATAGTTTGGTGACCTTAGGTCCATGTACTCTCTTATAAGACACCTTTAGACACTCTTACAATAAAATGCTAAAAAGCCCTAAATTTTTACATTGGAAATGGGACTTTGAGGTGATGTCGCAATTTTCCCAAACCCAATGCTACGCTGGTTGCTAATGAGCAAATCTGGACCAGCTTGCAATAGCCAAAATTTATCGTATGGCTTTATTTGCCTTCCTCCATCTCACCATACAGTTGTGTCACTCTTTACTTTTTTCAGTCTCAATTCTTGACTCTTAACTCACTCTTAACTACAATGCTAAGTGTACTTCTAGCAACTAGCTATGGTAGTAAGCTATAACCAAGCTGCAAGGTCTAAAGGTATATACCTATAAACTTTTAGAAATTAAATATTTAGAATTATAAATAAAATGATGTGTCTTAAGTATCTTATCTTTAAGACATTTTAAACACCCATGTTTGAAATGTGTCTAACATGTCGTGTCTTAATGTATCTTATAACCATGTTCTATGATAGTACATTATTTTATATGGTGGAGTTGGGAATAAATTATATGGTGGAGTTGAGAACAAATTATTATAATTTTACTTTTTTGAAAGCATTAATATTATGAGTGCTTTCACTTTGTAGTTAAAGCACTACAAGTTCCAAGTTATTGGTTTAGACATAGATTATGCACTATGATCACAAAAGTAGTCATAATGCAATCACCAACCAAGACTAGTGCAACTAGAATCGGATTGCCACTTTGAAGCTCACTTGTATAAAGAACATGTAAGAGTTGCACAAGCATACACACAAATATGTATGAGACAATTCAAAGGATAGTTGGCCATATGGTGGTTACCCATCATATACATTCATCAACAACATGAGATAGTAAATACTAGGAATTGCACTTTTAGAAGATTCCTTTGCTCTAGACCACATGAATGAGTCTCCATGTAAGCCTATATGGATAAATGTGCCAATATAGTGAAAGCAGAAAAGTGACTTTTCCTTCTATATGGGAGCTTCATCTAAGTGTTGTTGCACTTTGGGCCAAGGTCAATTGAGGCATTGTGGGCCGAATGTAGTAGACATGATGCCATCATTATTATTTTTATCACGCAATCTAACGATCCTTGGATGATAAACTTGATGAAAAAGTTATGTGAAATATACATCTACGCTTTCCATTGGTCTTAAAATTAAAAATGTGAACTTAGGTGGGCTTTATTTGTGGTGTGAAGTAAGACATCCATAGTCAAGAATTATGTCTTGTAAATTGATGAGCTATGGATTTCTACTCTCATCATATCAATGCCATAAAGTGTGATTTGGTGAGATCAAGCTTATGTAGTTAATTTTGCCTTTTTATTGGTGTTAATAAAGAGGGTAACATAAATCCAAATTATGTGTAAAATTTTTAACATGTTGTCACTTTGAAAGTTGCGACTACTAGGAGTTACTTTTTTAATCTCTTTTTTCCATATTGATTGATACTCGCGAGATGTAGGGTGTGCTAGTGTGGACTCATGAAATATCATTAATCATACCTGATGTCAAAAAATCAAGAAGAGATAAGCTTAGTAAGTGCTTCATTTGAAATAATTGGAGAGTCATTCTCATTTGCTTGCATGGAATGCATTGTAAATAGATAGCATAAATTTGAATTTGTCGACTTATCAGACAATTGAAGTATAGTGGTGATCGGTGTAAGCATGAACACTATGCTAGTATAAGGAACATAATTAGATAATATGTCATCTTATAGCATGAAACAACTACCTTAGGGCTAGAGTAATTGTTAGAATCAGCAAGCAATAATCATTAGACTCTATTAGGGTACACATGGGATTGCTTAGAATGCTTTATGGCATTGTATTTTATTGGAGTTAGAACTTAGAGAATTTATAAAAGCACTAAAGGGTGTCTTAATATGCAATTAAATAGATGCAAATCAATTTGATTAACAATGGTGTGTACTTACAAGGTAAGAATATCAAGAACAAGCATTGGAAAATGTGAGGTTGCATTATTTGGGCATTTTAGATACTATGGACACAATTTAGGAATGGGAAATATGCTTTTATAAAGTGTATGAGTTTTAGAAGTATAGAAGCATCACCCCCAACTAGTTTTTGTTTTGATCATTTTAACAAACAGGCAAACACAATGTATCTTTGGCCTCTTTTAACTGTTAAAGCTACTAGTTGTTTCAATGTGCTTTCTTACTCTTCATGCTATATGTATTAGGAGATTGTCTTATAGCACACTTCTCTAAGTATCTCTTGTTCTAAAACTTGAAAAATAGGCAACTAGTGTAATATGGCCAAAATGCATCTATTTTTTGGACTAGAGACTGATTCTTTGAGGATAGGTTATACAAGTCATTCAAATTTATTAATCATTTCTTTGTATGTATCTTATTAGAAAGATATTTGAACTAGCACAAATTATTCTTTGCAAAATAAGATGAAGTTAAAGTACAGTGACATCAAGCTATTGGTACATGTAATTCGATCCTAATGGACTACAAGGACTGAAGTGGCAATGTTTTGTAACCATCCAAAAATGCAAATGCATGTCCCAATCCTTGGGATTCCATGAGTTATGATGTTTTCATTGAAGAGAACTTATCCAATCACTCTTGATCCCCTTTATGTGGGCCTCTTAGGCCTATAATACATGTTCCTATTTACATCTACTGAGATTACCATTTATCTTAGCACTCCATATACCTTGAAATTTTTATAGTCACTACCTCATGTTCCTTGAAATTATTTGGGTTTGATACTACATCTCTAATAAAATATCTACATTTGTGCATGTTGTTATTTCCTCCATACTAACTTCATAATGAACTCTTGACATCTCAAACTCCTTAGCATCCCCTCATTAACTTTGTCGCTCCCACGAAGAGATCATTTAATACCTCTGAATGGAGACATCTTCCAAAGATGCAAGTGTAGGTGAATGATGAATGATTTCACTTAAACCCTATAAGTAAACACCATTAGGTGGCTAATTAAACCAAAAAGAGGGGTCATGGTCCTTAGCCAAGGGCACCAACTCAATATGTAATATGTTACTACCCTCATTCAAAATCTAGGGTATGGGGGGACAAGGTCCATATATAATATGCATGGATTTCCTTAAAAATTTCCAAATATGTAAGGGAAAAACATGAAATTTCATGTTCCCCCACCCACAAAATATAAGGTATATACCTTGAAAGATATGCAAGATTTTAAGATTTGTACGTATTTTTCATAATATGTGAGGCCCAAGGGGAGGGTCTTTTGGATGGGGGGGGGTAAAACAAAAAATATACTAAAATATCAAAACCCATCTCCTTTTAAAATTAATGTAGCTCTTTCATGTGTGACCCAAATTTCAAGGTGTAAAGACATATTTGAAGCTCTTTTAGTGTAGAACATAATCATGTTAATTTGAATAACTTCTACTCATGGCATATTGTTAAATTCATCTCGTACTCAAGATTTTGATGGGTTTTCTTACTAAAGGGGGTTGGTGTCCCAGGGATCCTTAGACGATGTGTCTTTCTTTACAAAAGAGCAAACATCATGAATAAATCCCTTTAATGTGTGGCCAGTGTTCACTCCACCGAAGGTAGAATACAAAGAATCATAAGTTTAGGTTGCCCGCCACCAAACTCTAATCTTCCTAACTTGCTCTAAATTTGGATACAAATTTAATAACATGAGTTGGGCCACTAAGTCTTCCTTTCTCTTTGTTATGGCCAGTATAAATGGAGCATAGATGTAATGAAATTGTATAAAGAGTTCTCTTATTATAAACCATTGATTCTCCCCAAAAGAGGAAAGACATTAATGAAGGTAGTTGGATGTTTGAAAAGGAGAAAAAGGATAAGTATATGACCTATCTTATGGAAGGATATACAAAAGAAAAGAATAAGCTAGCGTGAAAGCAACGAAGTAGATTAGAGTCTCAATTCATATCAAATGAAGGGTTGGGGAGTTTGATTGAGAAGTATGCACACACATTATAAGCACAACGATCCCTAGTTGTGTAAAGTAAAGATTAAGGGGATCTAGACACAATGACAAGGCAATAGATATGTGGCAAAGCCTTTTGTAAAGTGGAGGATTGTGTGGGTGATCAAAAAAAGTGGATGTAGTGGAAAAATAATTCCAAGTGATAGATAGAAGAGAATCCCATCACCACCTCCTCCTATTTATTTGAGAGGATCTTGCATAGCAAATTGAATGGAAGCTCCTCCCTCATTCTATTTATAGTGTGAACAAGACTTATGCATTATTGTAGAGACATCTATTAAGTCAAATTTTGTTGCTTCCTACATTGAGTGTTGCAATATGTACATGAGTGAAAGAGGGAATTAGTTACCCAATGGATGTTTGTGTATTATTGATTGGAGGAATATTGAAATAGAGGACACATGAAATCCATAGTTCTTATGAGTGTTTATAATCACTAGTGCGAATCAATGAGGTTATGGGGTTTTTCCAATCCATGGAAGTTCTCTCAAAACACTTTTAGTTGAGTGTGCTTGGATGCAAGGAAAGCTTCTAGTTTGAAGTTGAGTCTTAGATGATGCTCAATGCAAAGAATTGAAGGACAAATTTTGAGCAACCTAAGATATTGAGGAAATGACTAACTACTTTTGCAAGCTCCAATCCTTATCTTGCATATTTTAACACATTCTTTGGTTAGCTGCTGAGTAGTGTTAGTGTAGCTAAGTTTCATCAGAATTTGAATAATGAAGAGAAAGATATTAGATTAGCTATATAGATAGATAAACTAGTAAGATGGTTGATTGTGGATCAATAAGATGCTCAAGTAGTTATGTAAAACTGGTGAGGTGGTTGACCTATGGGTTTGAGTATATCTTCCTATATGCCAAATCCTTACATTTGCATGTGCACATCATCCTTGTTTTAAATGCATCTTTGCATCCACACTTTGCTAGATCTTTTGCATACATTGTTGAACCACTTCACATGAAGATCTCATCATTTGCACAAAGAATATATGACAAGTGCAATCAACCACATGTTTGACTTGTATGACAAATTTGTGAAACAAAGGCATCATGTCATGTCATTGTTTGCACGCTCATCTTATGTGTATCATCACACACTTTGTGATCAGTGTGCATGCACTCCTCTTCATGTGAATGTGGTGGCTTTTCAGCATGAGCATAACCATCCTTTTATGTGCAAATCACTTGCATAAGCCCTAAAATTTATGTTTTGGCAAAGAGCCTTGTGATACCAATTTATAATTTATCATCTATTGTTGGGAATTATGTGATCAAGGGCTTGTCCTATGATCATGTGTGTGTGTGTGTGTAGCACACTAATTGCTATGATGTGTCTAGACCATGACATAAGTGATGATGTAATGCAAAGGCCCCCACATGGGGAGGTGCCTTAGATTTAGGAGTCCCTATGATGTAGGGATTGATTTCCTTTGATGTAGGAGAGGTGCCTATGATCTAGGCTACCCTCTCTCCCATTCTATGAGACAGAGGACTTCCTCTCAAATCAATGGAACATTTTTCCCTTTGGTTCCCACACTCTTCTCCATGATGTCCATCTTCTCTCTCAATCCCCAACATGTGGTATCAGAGCCTCCTTGAGACCCTAGCCCATTTTAGCTTCAATATGCCACCTCATCATCTTCTTCTTCATCCTCCACATTCTTCTTCATTTCTTCCCTCTTTCTCCTTAGAACTTGCTTAGCTCTACTCTCCGCCTTCACACAATCATTTGTCAAGCCCTTTCTGTTGTAGAACAACCTCTATAGGGCACACCTCTAGTTCTAAGCTTGTTGCAAAATTGCACCTCTATCACCTGTGGCGACACTTCCTTTGCTCAGCAGATTTCCATGCAATTCTAATGCCCCCTTCACATACTTAGAAGGAAAAACCCCCAATTCTTCATTAAAAAGGATATGATTGGGAATTGATACAATAGAATATTTCAACTTTCATCTCTATATAGATCATTTCCTTCTCCCTCATAGGTGGAATAGTTTAGCTACAAGTCTCTTCCTACTCCCTCATACAAAGTGGAAACAATTTTCTTCCATATCAATAGTGTTTTTTCTACTTCCTTGCATCTTCATATCTCCTTCACAACCTTTCAAGAACCCTAGACATCTACCTAAAACATGTCCTACTAGGAAGTATTAATATGGGGAGCCTAACACATGACCTCTTAATAGAGAGTTAATGTCAGTCCTCCTAGGGAATCTTCCATTGGTATAGCTTCTAATCTTTTAATAAAATAATCAACATTGTATACTTTTAAACTCCAAGGACAAGCTTCAACCCATATAACATAAACATTATTGCAATCATTCTAGACAAATGGAATTCATCAAAATGTTTTTATATTTTCTATAGACTTTGCTATCTTATTGTCATGATCATCATTTTCTTATTAAGCAGCTATATGATTCTTCATCTACAAAGTACCTATTGTATGTTTAGCTTATATGGATGAGATGAGAACAAAACTGCAGCTCATGAAGATATAAGTACACCAAGGATAAAGTATAATTTTCATTTTTAAACAATTGATTAGATAATGAAATTTCTACAATATCCACAACTTTTTTACCTTCATCCACTATCTTAAATTTGCTTTACTATTGCAAATTGTTCCAATCATATGCCTATCAAGGCTTCCACAAATTTTCATAGTTTTTACTTGTCACAATCCTTTTGGAACTGCATAGTGAATTTGGCCAACTAGTCGATCGAGCCTACAACACCATGAGCCTAGGCAAAATACATTTTGGTGACACATAAGTTGGATAAAAAATGAAGATAAGTGCAGTATAGGTTTCCAAATTTTAACATGAGGTGCATCAAAATCAAAGGACAACATGTAATATTTGGTAGATTTGTTATTTTGGGTCGCACCGACAAGGATATTTCATACAAAATCTAACGTATTTGATAAGGTCTCTCTTATCCCTTTCCAAAGGATCTCTTGTTTCCTCCATAAGAGTGTCTTATTTCTTTCCTAGCGATCCCAAATACTCAAGAAGAAAAACTATGGATTTATAAAACCATACACCACCAGCTTTTCAATTCCAAAACTTTAATGCTTCCTTCTCATACTAACAACATAGAAAAATGACAAGAACGCATAAGAAGAAGCCTCCAATCTTGATATCATGGTGTAATAGCACTCAAACAAGTCCTTGTCCAAGTCTACTAACTTTGATCATCTTCATCAAACCAAAGACTAAGAATGAACTCTAAGAAACACTATATAGGACACACCATCCAACTATAAAGCACCTACAAATTCACCTCAGCCACATAACTCTTACATACCACCCAACCATAGAACTTTATATGGCCAAGATTCACAATCAACTACTAATGTACCCATGGTTAGAAAAGGATGTAACATGAGCCCTTTGGCTCATGTGTATTGGATAATGTGTTCAAAAACATGCAAAGTGTCACATGTAATTAATTTGGTTATATGTTAGGTATGATTGTCATGAATGAAGTCATATGAGAAACTTGCAAATTCAGGCACAAAAAATGACTATGAGCGCTATGGCAAGACACATAAATAAGTGTGTATGATGGACACAAAGAATTTACGCAAATGAAGAGTGAAAAACTCATGATTGTCTAAAATAAGAAACTTGCAAGTTTTTGTATTGATAGGGTAGTAGATGCTCTATGAAAACTCATGGATGTTCAAAACTCAAGTTGTGACTGGAGTTAGATGGTCTATGAAAACTTTTTGGATGTTCAAAAGTCAAGTTGTGAGTGGACCTTTGGTGAAATGTCTGAGTAATGGAGCTCTATGGTGTAGAAATGCGGCTCAAGGAATGAATAAAGGGATTCATATAAATGTAGCATAAACGTGTGAATGACAAGGCTTATATGGGCTACAAGGTTTCAAAGCTAGTGACTCGTGAGTATTATGTAGCTTTGAGTTGTTTTGGGAAGCTTTATGTTCATCAATATCATGGATTTTTATTGTGAGAGAACATCCACTCTATTAGCTTTTGACTCCCTCTAAGACTTTGAGTCCCCTTGCAATTATTTATGTACTTCTTCTTGAGGCAAGAACTGTTCATTGTAAGGTTCCACAAAGTGCAGTGTCTCCTTAAGGCCACCTTCAAAGACCCCCTATGTTCTTTTATATTGTGAGCCTTCCTTTGATAGAAGGCCTTTCATTAATAAATTTGTATATCAACATTTCCAAAGTAAGTACATGTTTAGGCAAGTCCTTAAAAAGATTAGTTTTTCCCTATCATTCAAAGAGACAGTTTACAAGGACAAACATTTCAAATTATTTGATATGTTCTCCTCCACAAAATGTAAAATATCTGATAACTACCTTAAATGAACCTTTCCTATTTGTATATGTATGTTCTTGTTTAACATTTCTCTTATTCTAGAACTTTTAAAATAGAATCAACACATATCCAATGGATTACCTTTTTGTAGCTAAGGGCCTTCCATCAATAGATCTTGTGCTAACATCTTCAAATGAATGAATCCTTATGTAACGACCTATAAACTCCTAACCCCTTGTGGATATTAGTTTTCTTTTGACATTTAAAAGAGATTTCTATAGGGACATGCACCTCTCATTATTCCATATGTCCTCCTCCACAAAACATAGAGTGGTCTTATGGCCACCTGCAAGAAGCCTTTGTGCTTTGTTGCTATAGGTTTCGTATTTTGTTACCTATGCACTTCACTTCCTCTAGCTCTAGATATTTCTTTACATTAGCATCCCCTACAATGCAAAGAGATCTATTATGACACAGACAAGGATTTGTTGTTCTGACATGTGTGCTCCTTCATAAAGTGTTAAAGAATCTATAACCACGTTTGAAGAAGCTCTATGCTATTGCACTATATTGTATGGTTGCAAATATAGTTTTGTATTATCTTTAGAAGTCTCTTGAAGCTAGAAATCTATCACAAAAGACAAATATTTTCTTCATATTAACTTTGGTACAAAATATCATGATTGCAGTATTAAAGAAAGGATAGCATGTACATTAAAATTTCTCATTTTTATAAATATACAATGTTTAAAGAGCCACCTTTAGACCCTATGAGGAACACTTAAAGCTACATTTGCAATAATTCAATAACACAATTATATAGTTTTATAAGGATATGTGTCAAGCCATAGATTTCTTATCATAGTAGCAAGATTCATTTTCTATGCATCACTCTTCATGGAGGGCATCCCAACAATTTCATTCTAGCCATCCACAAAGAGGGCATAACCCTAGCTAGTCACAATGGGTGCATTACTCATAGCCATTTTTATTCACAAATGGGGACTTGTCCCAATCAAAGATGTGAAGGTACCAAGTGCTCATTAATGAGAATGCATTATGGCTAAGCACCTGCATGCCATCTTGCTATGTTGCAATGTCCTTAGGCTCTTTAGGTTGTAAGTTTAAGTCTTCAAGGTAGATGGGCACTTCTTGCAAAAAGAAGAAGGTAGATGGGCATCTTAAAAATGGAGGCAAGAAAGTGGTATTCATTCTAAAATCAATGCTTGCATGAGTTTCGAAGTTAGAATTCATTTTATGGTGCATTTGTTCTATTGAGCATACATCTCTCCTTTGCACCATCGATCAATACAATGCTTCATGAGAATATTGTCATCCATATCACATATATAATAGGTTTTGGGACCATAAGTAGTGGACCCATGAGTGCCAAAGATAAAAATCATTTTGTGGTTGTAGGAAGTCAATTTGTCTTGTTAATTACAAAACTCATATCGTATGAAATACTATCACTCATAGAAAAAATATCATATATTTTGAAAGCCAGTAGAGCCCTACGTGATTGTTCTATGTACAACACTGCACAAGGTAATTTTTAGAATAAACTTAGTTAATTTATCCCACTTCAAATTTATTTTCCATAGTAAGGAGAAAAATGCTAATGAGAAAAAAGCCAAAATGAAAATAGCTTAGCAAATCAAAGGTGCTAAGTTTGGTAGGAAGGAATAAGCTCGGGGCTTTTAAAAAGAGGATTAACATGCTCCAACACGATGGTGGGGAACTTTATTAGGATCCTATAATAGATTTGATTCACATTTTCCACGTGTTTAGGGGTGATTATATTTGATTTCTAAGTTCATGTGCCATTATGGAGGTGTCACATGCTTCTTATGCCTTGTTTATGGCGACATCTTGAAATGTTCCTTCATATTATCTAAGGGATCTTAAAATTCTCAAAAGAATATCAACCCATCATTTCTTGATACTTTGGTTTATGTTAACTCTCCTCTTGCACATACTTTTATGCTCAAGTGACCATGTACTGTCTTTTTTGTACATAGGCTTACTATCTAGATTGGCTCTTTATAGAATATCCACTTTCTTATAGATGTGATTTGACATCATATGCCTTTCAATTATTCACATGCTTATATCTTTCATAATATGTACAATTTTTTTAAATAGGGAATTTACATAAATAGGTCTAAGCTTATATTTTAGAATGTGATTAAGATCTAACTTATTTACCCATGTCCGCCTTTCTGTTGAAGCATCTTGAGCATGCTTGGATGATTATTAGTGAATATAGACCAATGAAAGACACCTCTTTTATATTTTTCTATGTGTATAGACATATCTCATTTCTTTTATGGCTATTCTTTCCCCCTCAAGTTATATTGAAAATATATTTATGAAAAATATATATTCGTAAAAAAGTATATATATGAAAACTTCTTTTAAAGATTTCAAACTTTAATGGTTTGTTAATATTTTGAATGGCAGTCTTATCAACAAATAACAAGCATTTCTCTGCCAAATCCTTGCATAGTATGACTTGCTAGCACTTATGTGTTGTCCATATATCAAAATGTTTTCATCTTGTAAATGGCATTTCAAAAGATGTTTGATCAAAGAAATGGTTTTGAAATAATACAAGTTTCATATTCCACATGTTCTCATTCCAATTTCATATTTATCAAAAGATGGAAATGGAACATGTGAAAAGTATGTTTCATGAGTTGTTCAATGGCCTTAGATTTGATTGGATTGGTGCTTTGTGGATACATATAAATAATTTTTTGGCAGATGATAAGATCATTTAAGCAAAGCATTCATAGTCTTTCCAAAAAGATAGATCGGAAGGTTTGTACATCTTCAATCTTTATGTGACTTCTTTTACAAAGTCACAATGCAAGAACATCAAAGGAAAAATTGTTGCCATCTTATTTGTCTCCCTTATACAATTTGAGACTCTTTTATATTCTAAAATTGAATTAGTGTAAACAAAAGTCAAAGTCTTTTACGAAAAACAATTTAGAAAGAAGATTAAAAGTTCTTAAAAATGAAGCTTAGGGAAGAATAACGAAGATGAAGGCTATGATTTCCTTGATGTGAAGATGAAGAATATGATTTCCTAGATGTGGAGCATGAGGAAGATGACAAACAAAGCTTGCTTCCTACTTGCAATTTCTTTGTTGCTAAATCCTTATATTTTTACCCGTTCTTGCTTTCAATCTTTTGAGGAGATTGTAGAGATACGTTCAAACATGTGCTGCTGGAGAAAAGTAGAAGAGTGGTATGGAGAGAGAAAATAGGTGATGAAGAGGATTGCATGGATGAAGAGGATTTCATCAATGAGATGGCAACACTAGATGAAGAGATGTTGTACTCTTGCCTAGTTAAGAAGGTAGATTGTAGTGGAAGATCAATCAATTGCTCTTATTTCTTTGCCATGTTGATCTACTTTGAGCCTCTATAGTGTGCTTTATCCTCTTCATGTGGTAACAAAGACACACTGGCTCTTCTCCTTAGTTGGATCCCTCCTTGGAACTGTCTTACCACTTTGACCTTATCCTATCCTTCATTTTCTTTCACCATAGTCCCTTCTATAATTGTAGCTTTTGTTTGCTCAATAGGATCATCCCGCTACTTTTGGCTCTCCCAAAACTACATTTTGCATTTCAACTTCTTCTTGCTCTGAACCTCTGTAGTCTTAGTTTTTGCCTTACCATCTTTGCGTTTGCACTTTTTCTTCGATTTTGGCTTCCGGATTCTTCTCCGAGTCGGTCCTCCTATCTTACCTTCTATGGCTAGGGGAGCTGCCTAAAGATTTGTAAGTTTGAAATGGTCAACCTCATTCTACCTTGGTTTTTCCTTCTACATATCTAAAGTGTCACTGTAAAGAAATACAATTTTGAAATGGTATTTTATGCTTGCTTGATAGCCCTCCGTCTCCACTACTTGCACTTTGGTTATTAAAGGAGATTCATCTTCTAGAATGTGTGTGTGTACACACACACACACACACACACACACACACATGCACGCACACACATGTATGTATGTATGTATGTATGTATTTGGCAACTCTCTTGGGTTTCCTTGTTCTCTACATATCGAGGAAGCAATAGTCCTTTTGTTTTTCTTCTTTATAGATGAGCATTTAAGTGTAATACATACACATATCCTAATTCTTGCTGCTGCTCATTGAAAATATTTTAGTAAGTCCATTAAAAAATGGATTAGGATCTAGGACAACCATGGCCTATATGTTTATCTTTCAATTTAATATGGTTCAAAATGTGACACATCTCAACAAATGCTTGCAATGCAAAAATTTGAAGTATTGGATTTGTCCGTTACACTTCCTTGTTGTTCTAAATTTCCTCCTGGCTTGCACTGGATCTGCTGTTGTTTGAAGCCGCTACCTATCACAAAAGGTCCATGATTTAATCTATTATCATAAGGTTTCTTTTTTGTTTTGCCATACTATCTCCAAAGAGACATTTTCTTTTGTAGTCTTTCTTATAGGAGCTTATGACCTAGGATAGTTTTTCATGATTAGCTCTTAGCAGACAATCCACTTTCGTGCGATCTATTCTTGTAATGAAGCTAGACACAGCCGAGCAGTAAATATAAGCTTAGTTTAGTAAAACCTCTCCAATGGCATTTTGTGATATTTTGGATAAATTCATGGATGTTGGTTTTCACACGTGAAAATCCAAGGTTATGTACTTATTGATACGGTTGTGGGAGCTTGTCAAAGGCCGTGACACACATGCCTCTCTTACCAACCAATGCGAGGTAAGTAATGAGAATAAATTTGATACATTGCGGCATCATTGGGAGATGAGTGTATCCACCACATTGATGGTATTCTAAATGCAAAGGATGCATGGGAGGTACTTAACAAAGCATTCGGGATATATTTCCGTGAGTCTAAGGTCAAGGTTTTAATGCAGCCATGTAGCCTCAAATACAACCCCAAGGAGTATCTCACAGTCACCTTAATAAGTATAAAAGAATCCACCAATAATTAGCTATTCTTAAATGTACGCTTGATGAAGATGAGGAAAAAACTATTAGGAAGCTATCCTTCTTTCAAGTTGTGATGTGAAAGCCTATAGTACCCTCATGGAAACATTGTCCAATATGGACCACCTCACTTTTGCATGATATTGAGGCCTATAAAGAGTAAAAAGTTCTACCATCTCAACAAGAGACCATATGTTTTACAACAATAAGAGAAACTACCCATAGAGTACTCCAAGAAGAAGTTGTACTTTTTATGGTCTCAATAATCATGATGATAAGGATTTCCTCAACAAAGTTAAAACAAGTTGGCATACATTAACTCACTTGAGAATATTTCAGTCTATCACCATTCAATGAGAAATCCCCCCAATGTTTTATAAATATTTCATCCTTAATTTTGATCTTTGTTAAAAGTGGATATTGAAATGAACCACTGCTAATTGATGCAGATCACGACTTGAAGCGCAATGAAATATAGTACAAAAGTTGGTTTTCTAAAGGAAAATGTCCACCAACCCTTTCGAGCTCATGTTATCTCAGCCTTCCTTCCCTCTTCAGGTATCAACATCCTTGATTATAAAATCTGGGAATGCTCTCCACATCTGGTACATGGATTCCCAAGTAGCCTCAAATAGAGGTAGACCATGCCATGCAACCAACACCACGGGTATCTTCCAATTGCGTACTTGCATTGTCCCTCGGTCCAAGATTCTTGTTGGTTTGCACCTTGCATTATCCTCTATCTCTTGAAACAAGACAACACCCTCGATTAGTGAGTCACCTGGGTGCAAAAACTTCTTTAAGCAAGAAAAATGAAACACTAGGTGCACCTTACAACCTTGTGGTAATTCTAATTTATAGGCCACCTTGTCTATTCTTTTAGAATTAACCACGGCCCACAATATCGGGATGCTAACCTAGCACACTCTCATGTAGTCAAAGACTTAGAGTGTGAAGGAATTCTCAGGAAAACTTTTTCTCCTTAAATTCTCTAACAAGCCTATTTTCATATGCATTCTATCTATAGCTAGGTGGATGTTAGCTCTCGCAAGTGCTAGCGTCTCCCACATTTAAACTACATACTCACGTCACTACGCACTTTCTGAAATATTCCAACCATAGTTCAGCTCGAATGGATTCTATCATTGTAGGCAAATTCTAATAGTGGAATGTTTTCTATCACTGTAGGAAACCACTTGATATTGCCTCAATGCAACATATGCTCTAAGCATATCCTCTAAAGTCTGGTTGACTATTTTTGTCATACCATCTGTTTCAGGATGATCCCACTACTCATTCCCAACTCAATCCTTAGTGCCTCAAACATAGGAGTCCAATATAAATTTAATGTCCTTGTTTGACACTATGGATCTAGGTAATCCATGCAGACGAGCTATATGTTTAATTAACAAATCCACTACTTAGGGGCACTAATAGACACCCTACTCGAAATGACATGAGCCATGGTAAGACAATCAACCACCACAATGATAGAATCATATCCACATTGTGTCATAGACCAGACCCACTATTAAGTCCATGTAAATACTCTCCCACCTACCTAGTGGTATTTCGAAGGGCTGTAAAAGTCCAAGTGGCTTCACCCGCTCTTCCTTACTCACCTGACACAAAAAACAATGTTATTCATGAATATGTTTTTTCATTTTTGGCCAAAAGAAATCTCACTTTACGAGATCATCATGTCTTCCTGACACTTGGATGTCCCGCACACAGGCTATCATGGCACTATTGAATGACTCTTCGCCTAAGATCATTTTGATTAGGTACTACTACCTTCCCATTTTGTTTTAGTATACCATCCGCTATGGTATATTTTGCATAAGTTTGGCCTTTTCTGGATGCCAAATCATCCTTTTCCTTAGGTTTAAGCACATAATCCTTAGTCCAAAGGCTTTGGCCAAACTCGCCCACCTTTTGAGTTTCTCTAATCTTGGCCATTAGAGCACTCTCATAATGTGAAACTCATATTATGCATCATGCGTGACAACGCATTAGCAACCTTATTTTCCTTCCCTCTTCGGTACCGAATCGTAATGTTAAACTCCTACATGATTTTTGCCCATCTAGCTTGGCGGCCTCTTAAGTTAGGTTGTTTATAGAAATGTTTCAGAGTATCATGATCAACATCAACATAGAACTCTGAACCATACAGATAATGTCTCCATGTTTTCAAAGCATGGACAACGCCATACAACTCTAATTCATTAGTTGGCCAGGTTCATTGAGAGGGAGAAAGCTTCATAGGTTTCTACGAAAAACCATCGCTAGGGATCAACTATTTTGAACACCGGTCTTGAGACCATGGCTTGTTTTATGGTGGTTAAACTTTCTTGTTGATTATATTCCCATATAAAAGGTACTTTATCTTAGCTCAGATCAGTCAATGGCGATACTATCTCGGAATACCCTTTGACGTGCCTCCGATCAAATTCGACAAATCCAAAAAATGATTGCAAAGCGGTCAAACTCTGAGGGATAGGCCAAGTCAGTATCACAGCCACTTTTTTTGGATCCATTTCCACCCCCTCAGGAGTAAAATAGTGAATCCTAAATATTCAAGTCTTACTATTCACATCACATTTTTCTTTTTATTTACATACAGACTGGCTTTCCTCAAAGTATTGAATACTATTATTGAGTATTCGCGATGCTTAGCATTACTTCTGCTCAAAACAAGGATATCGTCGATAAAATGTATTACAAACTTCCCAATATGCGGGTGTAGTAAATCATCCATAATCATGATGAATGTAGTTGGAGAATTGGTAAGTCCAAACGGCATTACCAAAAACTCATAATGTCCAAACCTCCCTCTAAAAGCAACTTTATGCACATCCTCGACTCTAATGCGGATCTGATGGTAGCCACACTTAAAATCTATCTTGTTATGGCTCCATTTAATGCATCTAGCAAGTCATCGATATGAGCCATCAGATACCTATCACTTGAGAAACTGGACTGAATCCGCCCCATCTTGAGGTATTCGTCTAGTTGCTTTCATACCTCAGCTTCTTGAGTAAAACGTAACCCATAGAGAAGTCTATTTACAGATTCTACCCCCGAGATAAGTTAATCTTATGCTGAACATTAATCTTTGGAGGTAACTCGTAAGGTAATTCATCCCTAAAACAATTAGAGAACTCCTTTGCAATTTGATCAGCCACCTTGGCCATCTCCCTAGCTTGGGTAACATCAGTCTAGCTGATGGATCACCAATCGGCTCTACTGATGCTGTACAAAGAAACATAAACTCTTCTTAAGCTTTTCAAACTACCATTATGAAAACTAATGGTCCCTGAGGCGAATCCTTTTCGCATCACATCATTCATCTTGTACTGATAAATGCGCTTTTTCCAACTATGGCGAGATTCTTCTTAGAATTCTAAGCCTTACCAAGGGCTATATTTGTGTGAGCAAGCCTGGTCATTTCAAAATCCAGCTTCTCCACGTAGTCCTAAATCCAAAGTTCCAACTGGGTAACCCTTTGATTCCATACTTAAGTTGAACTCCCATCTGCCATCTGGACTGTATATGCATAGTCAGATGGACAAGTCTTTCATTTCAGCCTCTTTACGAGTTTGGAGTTAATGACATTGTGCGTTGACTCCGAGTCAAACAACATAATGACGTGATTGGCCACTTGTCTCTTCATCTTAATTAACTCCGTATCGCTAAAGGCTGTATATCCCGTTGCTGCAGGCTTTGATAGGATATTATCAATTGCCTTATTTACTAACTTAGCAACAGACACGCATAACAAAATAGGTATGGACTTCTGAGAAGATCTTACTCGTTGAATCTACATCTGTTCGGCTCTGGGACTTCCTCCCATCTCTCCATTGTACTCTGAGATCACCATCTCAACAATCCAACGATTCTTATTTCGCGGATAATCTTTCCACTGATGAGGCTAAAGGCAACCAAAACACAAGCCTTCTCTCCTCACTTTCTTTTTTTGCTCTGAGGTCCAAGAACATTTTGAACCAGCCTGGGCTGCCATTGGAGTTACTTTTCTTTTCACCCCAATGGTGGTACTTGGCATAGGAGTCTCAACCGGCTTTACTTGCTTGGCTTGGCCATTAGGCTGAGAGACACTTCCTTTACTAACCCCCTTCTTCTTAAACCCACTTTTCTCTGGATACTCATACCAAGTCCTAACTTGCACAAACCCACTTGGTCTGTTTCCTTTGGCATCTTGATAGTTCAAGGCTATGGCAATCGCTTCATCTAGAGTGTTTGCGTACTTAGTCCCAACTTCCATCTTAATGTCCGAGAATAAAATCCTTTACCTATACCGAATGAGGAAGAGGTTAATAGACTTTCATTACACATTCTTTGAATTTATCAATGTATTCAACCATTGATAAATTTCTCTGACGAACGTTTCTATACTGATCCGAAGCTCGGGATGCTTCGTTAGGAGGCAAGAAGTGTTTTCTTAATTCTTTCTTGAACCCCACCCAAGTAGTGGACGCCACTCCATCTCTTTGTTGTTTTATCTACCATCTATCCGTTGCCTCATTAAACATGTGAGTGGCCTCGCAGATTTTCTTCATGTCATTTCTGATTTCACAAATGGCGAAAGCCTCTTTCCCATTTGTGCAACCAAGTTTCTATGACATCAGAACCACGGTCAGACATCCGACCAGAATACTTTTCTGGCCTATAATTGGCAATATTAAGTACCTTAGCCCTCCTAGAATCAATTGTATGAACACTGGTTTCAGGCTCCATTGGAGCTTTTCCTTTTTCTTCAGGAGATGGTCTAGTAGACATACTGTGAACCATTTTTCTAAGCTCGGATTGCCCTCAATTTGCTTGCAATGCTGAGCCAAAATCTATTGTAATGCATTCTCTAATAAGGCAATTGTACCAAACAGTGTGTGGGCTACAGGGCCCGACACCTACGAGATCGACCAGACTTTCAATTCCACAAGATTCACCCTTGAGGCCTCTTCTTCAACCTCCATTGCTATAGCTTTGCCTTTATCCATAGTCTTAAACCTAATAAGTTTAATCCTATTAAGGTTGGTTGGATTTTTAAAATAAAAAAAACACTATCAAGCTAAAATTTGAAGCAACTCCAAAACTCCTTTGCTATACATGCATAATCTAAATATTCACAACCAAAGCTAATATGCTTTTTCCTATGCTAAAAAAATAATTGAAAATACCTACTGCTGCAATCATGAAAACCTTGAAATTTTGTAACACAGACATGCTGAGATTTAGGTAAAGAAAGGAAGCCCCTTGGTTGCCTTGTTAGCACTGCCTTCTAGGCAACGCTATAGTTACACTTTTGTTAAAAAGTGTCCTGCACAGTTTCTTGCCAAGTCGCCCCCTTCCATTTTGGTTTAATCTCTCTCTCTCTCTCTCTCTTTCTCTCTCTCTCTCTCTCATAGTTTGCACTTCCATCCCAGGTGTGCAAATTAATCATCAATCATCTTGACAATTGTTTTCCTTTAACAGAACCAATTTGAAGGCAGTGCTCAGGAGTACTCGTACTCACTTGTTTTAATCACGATCCGATCATCGAATAATCAACTCCTCTTTCTTTTATGATTTGTTACTAATTCGGTTCCCTTTGAAGCAGCCAACCAATCTAGCTGTCAGCACTTGAATGAACACTGGATTAGAGATCGTGGCAAGATTGTTTGACTTGAACAGAAGGACTTGAGCGTAGGTCAGCAACAGTAAATCTGTGTGCGCCTTACGATCACCCATTCAATGACGAAATAGAGGCAAAACAAATTCCTTTAAGCACTGATCGCTCCAGAACCAGTTACAACCTCCCAGCCCACGTGGTGGCGTCATGCAATTCTCGATGTCGTCCCCATCCATTACATTGTGTCACCCGTCAACGTCTGTCTGGACCTGTTACGTCGACGTACAGAATTAAATCCCACAACGCTCTTGCTTCTGTCAAACTGCCTTCCACGAAACTCATATTGATTTCTAGTAATTCTTAGTCAGTCAGCCAACTCGACGTGCAGCTCAAATCCTTGGCCTCAAATTGGATATTCGAATTGTACGTACCACCAAATCACAACGATCATCACACAACCTGCGCTTTAATACCAAATGAAACGAGCCACTACTAATTGATGCAAATCACGGGCGATGACACATAGTTGTTCCACCCAACCAATCTCAATGTTAGCAAGCTCATAAGATTCTCACGTATGTTCTTACACACAAAGCCCACAATTCCTTGGACGATTCTACACGCCACATGTCACAATCTTTGGGTCATTCCTCGGTGCACCATTTACCCCTCTTGGAGTACCATTTAATTCCATTTGCCCCTTGGCAATTACATAGTTTGATGCCCCTAGACCCCTGACCTTTAGAACCATCTAATCAGTGTCAATTTGCCCTCACCAAGGACCTTGACATTGATTCCTTTAACCATATACTTTAAGGGCAATGAAACATTACTGAAATATTTCAAAAGAAGATAGACGAGACAAAATAACGAGGTCAAAAGGTTGAAAGAATTATCATTATTCTCATGAAGGTGGTTCTTAATCAAATTTTCATTGCATTTTGTAAAACCATGAAAGAAATTTAGTTTCTAGTATGACAATTGTTAACATGAAAAAGCTCCTTAAAATATTCACTGATTATATTTTACATCAACCAGAACCTTGTAAAGCTCTTTGTACTCAGTCCAAATCCAAGTATATATTATTCTTCTCATGTAGCTTAGAAAATTCTTCCACTTGCATCAAACACTTATTCAAAAGAGACATGCATGTATTCTAATTGTTTTGTTTGTGAGATGTTATGCACCAAAATACTACAAACATCATTCCAAGTCAAACATATACATAGTGATCTTTGAGCAAGAGCAAGAATATGACAACTTTATGCGAAAGTGTCCTTTAGATTTCAAGACACCTCTTGTGGCTTGGCATATTGCAACACATCCTTCCCTGCTTATCCGATTTCAAGGCACCTCTTCCAAGTTGGCATATTGCAACACATCCTTCCCTGCTTATCCGATTTCAAGGTACCTCTTCCAAGTTGGCATATTGCAACACGTCCTTCCCTGCTTATCCAATTGCTTATCTGATGTCAAGTCCCTTCTTCCGACTTGGCATATTGCAACACATAGAGATGTTTAAACAAGAGCAAGACTAAACGAACTTATATTGAAAAAGCTGCATTCAACGTAGGTGGGAACACATTGCACTCTGCGCTACACCTCCCACTAATGACATATTCATACAAATCTTTATCTGCAAAATCATTGCAAACCCTCTCTGCACTTTACAAAGATGTGAACCTGCTAGTTATTGATGAAATTTCTTTGGTCGGTCAAAACACATTTATTGCAGCTAACGTGCGTATGTGTGAGATAAAGCACAATCACTCTAAATCTTTTGGTGGTGTGGATGTCATATTTTGTGGAGATCTTTGCCAAGCAAGCCCAACAAAGGATGCATGGATATTCTCAAACAAGCCAACAATGTTATCAATGCTACCATCATTCTGGAAAGACAAAGAAATGTACTATGAGCTCAACACACCAATGCGACAAAATGACAATGAGTTTTTAAAAATCTTAAATCGCATTCGACTAGGTACTCAAACTTTGTTAGATATCGACTACTTGAACTACCATTACCATCGACATCCAAAAGAAAAAACCCAAACACCATATTTATATTTTACAAACACTGCTAAAGACACACAATGATGAGATTTTCTCTATGTTGAATACACAAGCACATTTGCTTGTCTCAACTGATATTAGGCACAAAACATGCAACAAAACAATCAACATACCATTGAAACCAAAAAGTATTGGAGGATTGAGCCATGATACCTCCTGCACAGTAGGAGAATGAATCACTAAGTCTACAAGGAGAAAGTCTTCAAAATGAGGAACGACAAAGATTTTACCCTTATGAAGGGGTAGAGCAATTCATATGATTACATGAACAAAGTGGTTATATTGGAAACTGGATAAAGTACGAGCCAATGTTCCCCTATTGGTAAAGACAGGAAATGGCTGCTATTGGCAAGCTTCCTGATTGAAATATTTGACCGTTCACAACTAAGCATCTGATAAATCTCGTATATGAGACCTTTCCAACAGGCACCAAATTTTACTGACTGCAAATGGATCCTAAAATTGCACATTACGTTCAACATTGCATCATAAATTCACATTGATCGATATGGTACATTTGTGCTCCAACATCTGAAGTGCTCTACGTAAACTTTGAAGTCCGTCACCCTCCTCCAGAAGACCTATAGGGTCTGTATGTCTTGGAGAATTGATGTCACAGCCAGCTGAAGAGCTCCAATTGACCTTCTGAAGAAGAGGAAGTTAGTCGCTGTCTCCAAAGAGCCCACAGATGTTCCTGAACTGTTCTTCACATCTTCAGAATTGCTTTCACAATTTCTCTGGAATCTTCTGCAATTGTGCTCTGTAAATGTTAATTTTCTGGAATAAGTTATTGCAGAGTCAACTGAGTTCTTACTTGATAATCATTCTCCAATCTCATCTGCCTGAAATTTGATTTCTTTTTCATCTGAAGCTTCTCGTGGCCAAATGCTAGACTCTTCTTCTCCATCACTGCCATCTCTGTTTTCTGGATCCTGAACATCCTTTCCATTATCTGTGTCTTCATGCAGCAACCCTAGCTCATCTTTTGCATCAAATGCTGTGTCATCATTTCCTGAGTGAGCTCTCTCTTCAGAAGCTGATGTAACCTCAATGCTCTCTGTGCCAGTTGGAAAGAAGCTGAGCTCACCTTCTCCCTCTATCCTTAAGTCATGGCTTGCTGTAGGAAGGTGGTCAAGATCTGTAGAAGGCCCTCCTTTCGATGAATTAATCATATCCTCTCCATTAGTCATTAAGTCCACATTTCCTGAGCGAAACTGTGTGCTCCTTGTGAAAGCCTCTTCTTTGAATAGGTCCACACCATCTTCAAGATGGATCCTTGCATTAATGCTTTCAACCTGAATTTGAGAAACATCTGCCGACCTTTCTTCATAAAATGCGTCGAACTCATTCTCTGTGTCAACATCGTGATCTTCCCTACCCATGATATCTTTAAAGGTCTCTGAGGAACTGACAACAGGATGAGACTGAAAGTCATCCCAGTCTTCATCCTCACCCTCTTCATCATAACTATCCTGGGCTTCCGATAGTAAAGCTGCAGGGTGTTCAGTTTGGTTGGAGGAACTTGAAAGTGGCTCTGCATATGGCTTCAAACCAGGCAGTATCGAAGGAATAACTAGTTTTTTAGCAGCAAGGGGAAAAGAGGGAACTGGAATTGGCCTGGAATTGGAATCTTGCTGAGAGACAGATGCTCGCACAATGTCCTGCATCCAAATTGCAAACAGTGGCAACTCTTTTCATTTGCAGAAGTCAGTCTGTTTTGAAATTTATTCCTTGCCTTACCCTAGAGTAAAAATATTTCATTGTGCCTTTCAAGACTACGGGATTTCTCATATCGTCCAATGGAGAATGCATTAAAATTGGAATGTCTTTGAAAAGGATAGGGTTCAAGCAAGAAAGCTACATAGATTTCATTGCTACGATCTAGAGCATGACAATCTCAGTTACCTGTAGTTTCTGGCGTAAGTCAATTGGAATCTCCAAAAGCACTGATCTGAACTGACCTGCACAACCAGGTTGCGAAGCAAGGTGTGTGACCAATTTCACAGCCACATTTCTCAGTCCCGCTGCAATCTGCTGGAGCAAACAAAATAGAGATCCAATTGCTTTACATCTGCTAAAGCTCACATCTTTTTAGAAATCATGCAAGTTCTACAACAGTTGATCAGTAGTACAAGAAGTACGAATTTTGCCTTAGAGTTTTTAAATCATGAAGGTAACAGTATTTTTGCACATAAGCCACACCAACTATGATATCATAGGTGCATTCATTATTAGGAACACATGTTAGTAAGACCCAGTTCTGCAGATCCATTGTCTAGCATTTTAGCATGCCAGCCATTGATCCAGTGAGTTATATATACCGTGCACTCTTTGTTTCTACTGTCTTCAGGAAAGGGCATATAAGGCTTTCCTCTAACAAATGCACTATACCTGAAAGTCGTCCTTCATATCTGCTGAGGCAGCAGTAATTATGGCAGGTAGAAGCAAACGGAAAACTTCCAATTGTGCTTCCTCATCATCGACTAATGAATGTAGGAGTACCAATAGCTTCAAGCTTTCACCAACTGATGTTGCTGCTTTAGTGGTCAAAGGAACCTGCAATGCAAATAACATAATGAGCTTTTAAGAGCATGTACGTTTTCAAACCAAATCCAATT
Source organism: Dipteris shenzhenensis (assembly GCF_047967505.1). Classification (NCBI taxonomy): domain Eukaryota; kingdom Viridiplantae; phylum Streptophyta; class Polypodiopsida; order Gleicheniales; family Dipteridaceae; genus Dipteris; species Dipteris shenzhenensis. The sequence goes on from NC_141617.1 coordinate 45,815,209, forward strand.
TCACATTCTGAGTGAGGGTCAATTATGCCAGCTACAGAAGAGCACAACACGCAAAATTAACCAAGGGCGACATATCGGCTTTATGCCTTCTCAAGGATTATCAAGTAAATGAAACACATCTTTTTCCCTTGTCATAGACAACTTTGTGCACTTGCAAATATATTTTACAATTAGCAGCAAAATGTGAGGCTGTACTAGACCAGGTTTTCATAACCGTATAAACATTTAACAACGTCTAGATATTGATTTGATTATATCAGTTGTGAATCATTATCAATACAGTATCCATTCAATCACATGCTCTCAAATTAGCACACAATATATATGTCCCATGCCAAATTCAATAAATTTTAGTTCAGCAACTTGTGGATATACAAGTACATGCAACACAGAATATTCAGATCTTCTTTATGTATGGACCATTCAGCCATGTAATGATAAACTGATCAGGACCTTCATTGAGGTATACACCACCATGACAACAGCTGCACCAACTTCCCGCATCAACAAGAGAACAAGTTCATAACATAATCCTTGTTTGTGTTGAGCTCTGCTTGTCTGTGCCAAAGTTCGCAGTGCCTGGAGGCCAGCCAGCTGAGCCTGCAACAACCAAGATATTAACATATATTGTAGTACATAGCTGATATTTTTAAAGAGACTGAAAAAAGCTATCAAGTAACAATATATTAAGAGGGAAGTGGACCTCAGTTTGTGGGGCAGTCAATGCAGAATGAAGACATTCAATGCATCCTTGCAGAATTACATTTCTAGCAACATTATCAGATACTTCATCCAAACTGGCCACTGGCACCTCCATAAATTGTTGGGTAACTTCTATCATTAAACCCAGAAGCACAGGAAGCTTTAATGCACTCTCTCCCATCTCTTTGGCATGCTCTTCATCTGCATGACTGTTTGTAATACAAATAACTGAGGATTGCGCCAAATTTTGTATAACAGTTGCCATTATGGATGCTTGCTGCTCAACTGCAAGATCATGCAACAAACTTCTCAACCGGATTTTAAAGAGCAGATAAACATCCTCTGTATGCAAACCCATTGCAGATCAATATCATATCAAGAAATACATAAAAAATATTTAATGTCAACTAATTCGATCCTTACAAAAAAGCTTAGCTTCAAAGCACACACTACAGTTGTGTATGAACAAGACTGATGCATTATACCGGCTGATTTAACCAGTAATGTTGCCAGTCCTGAGATAAAATTTACAACAACAGATAACGAATTTCCAGTAACAGGAGCAACTGTGATAAAATTCGTTCCCATACACAGCAAGATAGGTACCATTTGCTTCTGCATCTGCAGCATAAATAGCTGAATGTAAATTATATATCCACTAAAGATGCCAGAAAAACAAAATCCACCGTTCTATTTAAAAATGTCTATTTAGCCAACACACAATTTTCAAAATTCATTATATTTGCTTTACACTAAACAATATCCAGAAGAAACTTGTCTTATTTGAAAACAGAATCAAAAGTATACCTCACAACTTGACCTTTGAGCTAATATTTCTAATGTCTGAAAAATGGAGCATGTCAGACCATCAACCAGTAAGAAGCTTGCACTTGTTTCAGCTGCAGCACTGTCAAAAGATCATATAATTTATTGGATCAGCTTCCCCTCAAGTTGCACTTAATGAGCAAGATACAGTACAGTGAAGCCAAATCAAGCTGCAATAGAAAGAGATCCATGCAGTGATTAGACATTAGAACACAGCTGTAGTTGGACATCCAGAGCTGTATTTCCTAACTAATGTTCACCTATTATAAGGCTGCCGAAAAATTCACTCCCCCATTTTGCTTAAGAGAAACTACTACACAATTAAGCACATCAAATAGGGCCATTCATACAACCTACATGGCTCTTTGGGAGCAGTATGGTGTGTGCTTGTTTTCGCTGCAGCTGACAGCTTTGGTCCTTTGCGGGCAGCTGACAGTTTTCAAGTAAAGTTTATTTTTCTTAGTTACTTTGCAGGTGTTCCTCTCTTCAGCTTGAGGGGGGACTGTTAGGGTAATCTTCGAGGGGTCACATCTTGGACTGAGGATTAAGGGGGAGGTGTCCATGCAGTGACGACGTGCCACCAAGCTTGCATGGCAACAATGTGGTGGCCCAATGATATGAATGAGGTTTCGTGAATGGAGGAGATTGTTGGGACAAGGCAGTTCTCTGCTGTGATATCAGATTGCTCTACACGGTGGAGGCTATCTTTCTTAACCTGATGAAAGTCATTGCTTCAAGCTTGGTGTCACATAAGCTGTAGGGTCAGTGGCCTTTCAAAAGGCTGGCCAATAATAGGTTCTAGCAGGGTTTTTTGTTGTGTGGTCTGCCGGGTGTTGTCGACTAGCAGCACTCCTGTGGTCTGCGTCTTTGAGTCCTTATATATGGTAAAAAACTTAGTAGATGTGAGCCTCTTTATAGTCTAATATCAGAGTTTTCTTTTTGTGTTGTGTGTTGCCATGGTTACTTACTATTATATATTTTCATTGTGAATTGAGAGAGAGAGTGGATGTTTAAAGTGCTTGTTTGATTTCTCAATATACCTGGCATTTCTTTGATACTTTTTAAAAGGTAAATAACAAGGATTGTGTCTTTTTCTTCATGCAGTTGATTTAATATTTTTTGTATGTGAATGAAAACAAGTGAGTACAAGTACTCGTGAGCACTGCCCTTAGAGGGACGAGTTGATTTGGGAAGAGAGAGAGAGAGAGAGAGAGAGAGAGAGTTTATTAAAGTCTTTGGAAGACCGATGGGTCTATGAGACTATGAAAACCCTGGTACAAATGAGCTGTGAGGGTGGAGCTACTAAATGTGCATCCACACCAATGCAAAATGGTAGTACTAAGTACAACATAGTCATGTCAATGGTCGACTACATATCAAACTCATAATCATCATCATCAACATCATCAGGACATCAAGGTGGACGAGGTAGTGGAGGCATGAACACAACGATAGTGTGCTCATGCCTCCACTACCAGGTGTGGCCCTGTGACATCTCTTGGTCATAACTCTGCGTCTAACAAGGGCTATAGTAACCCCTATCGGCCAGGCTCCGACTCTGAATAGGGAGGGGATATCCCCAAGTGTAATCTGCGCGTCAACCCTCCGTCTGAGCTCCCGAGTCACTGGCTCTGGGTCATGATCATGTCGAGGTCTCGCGCCGTGGAGGTCCTTGTGATCTGGCGAGAAGAACTCTGTGATGGAGCTCTGAGAGGGATCTGTCAAGGGAGAGGTCTGCTCTTGTCTTCATGATTGAAGTAGCCTCTCACGGTGCCTAGCTGCCTCATGAATGAAAGCCGCCAGGCATCTCTGGTCTGAAAGCTGCTAGGCATCTCTGGTCTGGATAGGAGAGAAATCGGGACAAAACCCTAGAGCTATCTTTCAAGAGGCAGTAGAAGCGTCCTCGGACCTCATAGTAAACAAGGCACCTGAAGATGATATGCTCCTCTGTCTCAACCTCCTATATGTCACACAATGTGCATATGCGCCTCTCCCTGGGTAGGTCCTTTGCTTTGTCGCTTTCGATACGAAGTCTATGTGAAGAGACCCGAAACTGCCCAATAGAGATCCTCAGTGAATGGGGTAAGTGGATCTGCGTGTATCCTCGTGGGTCAATGAACCCCTCCTCTGTAATATGCAAGTAGTGATCCATGTAGAAGCTGAGCTTCACTGGAAGCTCGCTTGGTCCCACCCATGTCCGGAATGTGTGTAGTTGTAAGAGATCCTCGCGAATGACCTAGTTGACCTCATGTGGCCGGAGAGAAGAAAACATAACCTCATGTGGCCGGAGAGAAGAAAACAGAGCGTCCACACTCTACTGGAAGGGAGGGAGTCTATCCATGTGGAGCCCTAGTCACTCAAACCATCTCTCTGTGCGTGCATACCAACACCTCTGGTCCCCTCATGCTGAGAGAGCCACAGAAGAGGACAATGCTAACGATGGTAGCCTGTTGCATCCAGAAGTGTAATCCCCATACTCCCTGACTCCATACACATACGTGATGACCTGAAATGCAACATCTAGTTGTAATGGGGACGACCTGAATGATCTCATGAGGAACATGACTTACCACGGATCGTCCGTGATAGCATGAGAACCTATATAGCCGCTCCACATGAGCCCACTCTATATCCGACAAGTCTGGTCCCCAGAAGGGGTTGCCATACATCCCTGCTGGGCGGACCAAGGAGTTAAAAAGCAACCCCTTGATCCGTGGATCTTGAAAGTGCGAGCGGAAGCACTCCCTCTCTAGTCTGGCTAATGAAGCATATTCTCTGCTCAAATGGGCATGCGTCGCAGGTCTCATAGTGAAGATGGGTCCGAAGAAGACAACCCCAAGATACGTGTATGATGAAACTATCTCAACACGTGACCCATCAAACGTGAATTGCTCCTGACTCATGATGGCTCGAGATGTGTTGAGGATCATAACGTTGGTTTTACCCAGGTTGACCTTCAAGTCATGGGACTCACAAAATTACTGTAGTGTGTCAAGGTGTCTCTAGAGCCCCTCTGCTAAGGAAGACAAAAGAGCCATCAACACGTGACCCATCAAACGTGAATTGCTCCTGACTCATGATGGCTCGAGATGTGTTGAGGATCATAACGTTGGTTTTACCCAGGTTGACCTTCAAGTCATGGGACTCACAAAATTACTGTAGTGTGTCAAGGTGTCTCTAGAGCCCCTCTGCTAAGGAAGACAAAAGAGCCACATCATCTGCGTACAACAATATCCAAATCAACGTGCCAACAAGAGAACATCCATCCCCCCCCCCCCCCCCATGTCTGCATCACTGTCTCGAGCTCATCTATGTAGAGGCCAAACAAGGTAGATGATAAGACCCCAATAGTAATCATGATCTCGTCTGTCCACCCAGATCCTTCCCGGACTTTGCCTGAGACTCTCTCGTAAAGCGCCATGACAGCCCAAATGATCTCCTGGCCATAACCCAAATCCTGTAGGCTCCATATGAGGTGGGCTCTCGGAACCGTATCAAATGCTTTGCAGAAATCCACATTCTAGTTTTGGTATCACATGTGTGTACTTGAGTTCATTCTAGTTTCTTTGGTATCACAGGATCTTTTGGCCTTTTAAAGATGTGAATCTCTCTCTCTCTCTCTCTAGGGAGTCCTACCCACATTGGTTGAAAGGGGGTTGTTGAGGATCCCCTACACTAACAAAAAGGAACTGCCCCATTGAGACTATGTATCTACATGACAATTCGATAAATCGAAGTCCAACTAATTGTAGATCTCTATCTGCCATCAGACTGAAGGTGAAAGCTGCTAGAAAAATTAGGCTTTGTACCAATGTTGTCAAACAAAGATCTCCGAAATTGGCTGGAAAACTTGAGTTTTTGTCACACACAATGGCCCTATGAATGCCACATATAGGATACCACAAACAGAGAAACAAACTGGCTGTGTCATGTGCATCAATCGGGCTTTTATACAGAATCAACATGACAAACTTGCTAAACTTATCCACAATGGTAAGGCACATGTTGTTCCTGGAACCAATGCAGGGTGAAAGGTTTGTGATGAAGTCTATGTTGAGCTACTCAAAGAGTTGGTCAGGAACCTTGAGGAGTTGTAGTAAACCAGGCAACTTCCCATTAAAAACCTTGACCTTCTGGCACACCTGGCACTGAGTGACAGGCCATAGAATCTGATTTAAAAAACAGAGGAAGCTTACTAGATTGTGATGCCCTCCCACAAATATACAAAGGTAGTATGCACACAATGAAACGCTCTACATGGAATGCCAATCACTAGCTACGATCAAAGCATACAATTAGAAATGCAGCAACTAACTGCAAACACACACTGAACCTCACAATAGCAAACCCCAGGTGAGCAGGTGAGAGGAAGATGCTTCCTAGGAAGCTTCCTGGTAGCTTCTCACACAAGCTAGGGCCTCAACCCCATCCTATGTAGTGCACTGGCATATTGTGCCCAATCAATATGCATCAAACACATTCTATAGATGCAATTCTGCATCTAATTGGCAGTCCTAGAGTGAGTGACATAGTGAATAGATACCTTTTTTTTCCTTCTTAAAAAAAAAAGAAAAAGAAAAGAACCTTCTACTAGTGCTTGAAAGACTTCATACAAAACAGCAGCCCCAAAGGTGCTGAGTATGGCAAAAACCCGGAAAAGGCTGAAACAAAAATCTGGCCTGTTCGAGAGAAACCCAGCTCACTGCCTAGGGGATCTCTGATACTGGGGCTAACAACCAAGTGAGGGGACTATACAACCAGTGAATCCCTCATGGAGTGACTATGTAAAAAACTCTTGCAGTCCAAGCCTTGCAGAATCGAGTGCACCTCGCGACAGTCACCCTAGAGCCTGAGGTCCCACGCTCCTAGGTGGAGCAGAGGGTGTAGATGATATCTTGCCAGATGGCGACCAAGGTAGCCGAGGGTGGAACCGGATGCTCACCCATCAACACGCTGCAGCGAGCAACCCATATGTTCCACGCAGTATTACTGGCTACTACCTTCCATACGCTTCCTCCGGAGGAGGAGGAACTAGGCTATTAGGAGGGACCGCCTCATCGAGCTCTATCCTCTGAATGCTCTTACCCTGTATCTGGTAAGCTCGGGAGATCTCATCAATCTGGAACCCGTGTCCTCCCTCAGTCAACTAGGCCACCATCCCCCATGTGTAGTCCCTCTGAAGGCTCTTCATACGGGTCATAATCCTGAGGGCTCCCATCCAAATCCTTGCTGTGCTACGACAGCTCCAGAGGCAATGCGAGATCGTCTCCAGCAAACCAGCAAAGCAGAAATGACACTGCCCCTCCACCCGTATCTGCTCAAACAACACGTCGATGGGCAAGCCTCTGTGGGCGGCCAGCCACAAGAAGTAGGACATCTTCCTTGGCCGCAAACTCGACCATAACCGCGTGCAACACCTGGAACAAACCTCCCGGCGCACTCTCTAGGTCACCCAATGACTCTCCCTCTCGAAGGGGTCCACATTGAAGAGTCCATCTGAAGCCTCCTGCCATTCCGTGTCATGTAGGAAAAGAAGGGCACCTCGTCCACCTGCTCAGCAAGGCCACCCATGGAGGGCCAAAACCACTCTCTCGGATCCCACTGGACGTCCCTCAAGGGCATACCCTCCCAAAGCCAGAGGCACCATTTGGGGACATCCTGCTCTGAGATACTAGGAGGGTCAATGTGCCACTCCTTCCCAAAACGTCCCACCACTTTGATCATCTACCAATGAGTCCCATTCCATACTCCCATCCATCTCTGGGCCTCTCTTAGTGAGTGCCAAGAGTAGGCCTCCAGGTCCTACACGAAAAAAATCAGGCTGCATGCTACCTCGTTGCATCATCCTCCTCAAGGGGATACCAGTGCGAGAAAACTCGCCCAACCAACTGCTGTCCATCCACACACGAAGTCCTCCCACCAGGACTCAGGGATGGCTAGGTCAATCTCTCTCATCCGTTGCCATGCCTCTCGCAAATGCGCGCACGCGCCAAGCCTCGCCTCTGCCTCCATGGGTAATCTGCTCCATCTGCCAAAGGAGCCGGTTGGTCCATTGTCCCACTGTGCCCAACCAATGTGAGTCCGCTGCCCAAGCATACGCCCTTCTTGATCTCTGATCTCTGGGTGCCAAACAAGGGACTGCTACTCGAACTCCTCTTTGCATCTGGGCTGAGCACGAATGAGGCCCCCTACTAATCTCTGCTAGACCCTATGGAGACTCCTCATCAAGGGGGAACCCTTCCCCGTAAGGGGGGCCTCTAAGAAGATCCATCTGTGTGAATGCTGCCACTGCCCCCCAGTGCGTGGAGTGTTCCTGAGAAGCCCTCGCTGGTAAGAGGAGCTTCCAAGGCTCTACACCTGGGGTGAGGCTGCGAACAACCAACTTGCCCAAGAGGCATCTGCTCTGCATCTCCTGATCAATGATACCCAAGCCTTCCAATGCCTGTGGCATGATCACCGTCTGCCAAGCGACCCGGGCTCTAGTATTCCTCGTGCCGTCCGCTCTTGCCCAAAGAACGTTCCGAACCAACCGTTGGAGCTGCCTAATGCACCCTTTGTGAAAATGCACCCTTTGTGAAAATACCAGCAGGAGGCGATATACCAAGCCGTGGCAAGAAGGACCTAGTTTGCCACTAAGGCACATCCCACTACGGAGAGTTTGGCTGAGCTTCAATAGAGAAGCTTGCGCCAAACACTCTCGAAGATCGGGACAATCTGCTGCTCTACTGTAATATCAATACCAACTTGGCATCCGAGGTATCTCGCTGTCTGGCCCGGCGGTATCCATCGGAAGCCAAAGTCGCTCCCTCACTCTCGAATCTCTTGTGTCTCCTTAGAGCCTGTGAAGAAACGTATGGACTTTGTCTAGTTGATCCACGCACCCAAGGCCTCACAGTAGATAGCCAGGGCTCCCTTGACTCTCTCCAAACTCGTGGTGCCCTCTACATACAAGGCTATGTCATCTACAAACTCAGAGTCTAGCAGCAGCAGCTCCTATTTGATTGGGAGCCTCAACCCTGTGAGGCCTGCCACCTGTGATCTCAAGTAGTAGCCCAAAGCCTCCGCCACGAACAAGAAGAGGAAGGAAGCGAGGGGGCAGCCCTGGCAGACCAAGCAAGAGAGAGGAAAGATTGTGTGTTAGAGACAATTCGTTGAGCCATGACAATAGTACATGCCGTCATGGATTCTCTTCCCTGAAAGTGACCAAGAGCTCCAACTCAAGGGCCCTTGGACTAGCTTTATGACTGGGTGGAGAGTCAAACGCCTAGTGTTTTGTAAGCTGTTTTGTTACTCAAGCTAGATGGTCATAGTAGAAGCAAGCATGAATTAGACTTGACCAGGGCAAGGGAAGCAAGGCTTGGTTGAAAAGGTCTTTGACTTCTTTTAAAGCTAAGGAAATCATGGTTTTTCACCTCTAGAAATCTATTAGAGTATTACATATTATTTTACACCACTTTCATAACATGTCTCTGAAATGCCCAAACATTTAGTACGTCACATATTTGAATGAAAGGGGTCCAATTATCCAAAGACCATATATGATAGCCTTCCCTTTATTAAAAAAAACTTACGGCTCAGTTAAGGGGCTTCAAAAACACAATGCAAAAACCATTCATATGAGACATTCCTACATGCAATAATACTGCTGTTCAAAGAGATTATATTCGGACCTGCGTAATGCTTGATGAGCATAATGCATGCAAATTTCTGCTGCTATCAGCACAAAATCTTCGCACTCAAAATACTCATTTGGAGAGCTCTGGAGTACCTGAGTTACAAAGGTGAATAATAAATACTCAATGGATTTCATCGGAAATCTGATGGACTGACAATTACAAGTGCATCAAGATTACACATTCTTTTGTGCTATGTTTAGATATGTTGTGGAAACACACGTCACAAGTGAATAATTGTCTGTAGCTGTGTCTCTGCCTTTGCAAATGCATTACTTCAATTTAAGTTCAATATCATGACAGTTTTTCAAATAACCTCAAATCTAATAATTTACATATAGTTTTCATGGAAGCATAATTGAAAGGTTTTTATTCTGCCTTCCAAGCTAAGGCTTGTGTCTCATAAAGATACAGTGCAATGCATTCTAGACTCCACCAACCTGCTTCAGATTTGGTATGATATGTGCTGAAGCTGATAAACAGGTCCTGACGCTTACAGCGAGAAGCACCTGAACAACAAAATAGGTGGTAAACAGCATTGTGGCTAACAGAAATTATGCAAAACGAATGCCAAATGACAAGCCTTCAATAGTTATATCCAAATATGAAAATAGCTTTCTGGAGTGTATCTATCCACTATTCAATTCCTGTATACATCAGAAAACACATGGGAACATGGAGAACATACTATAACTTTACCAACAACCAGAACTTGTATATTAGTAACGACCTAAAGAGTGTGTTCTCTTATCCTAATCATCTTTTTTACAAAGCACATAGAGATTTCTGTGTTTATAAAAATCAAGAAATTCATTTTACAAAAAGATTGTCATTGATGAGGACATCCTACAGCTGGCAAAACACCTCAAAGACAGTTAAAGAAGAAGTCTGTATTTATAAGCTGACAACTATCAATCAAATTTTGGAGAAGCCCAAGCCCCCAATATGGTACTCACCTGGAGCAGTTCTTGGCATAGATCGCAGGAAAGCATGTCTGGCTGATAGAATCCTTCCTTGCAAAGACATTGAATTCCACGAAGTCCTACAACCTGGGAGTCTGAAACACCTGGTACTTTACCCAAATAACTTGCTTTGAAGGAGGTGACACGAAATGTCTTTGAAGGAAGTGTCTTGATTGTGCCATGTATATTGTTCTGGCACAAAACTGAAAAACAAAGTGCCCAGACTTGATGAAATTCAGCGGCGGATAAAGCAATCCTTTGAGAACTTGACGGGGACAAGGTTTCTGCATCCCTATCCACTCCAGGAGCCTGACATGTAGATCTGCCAGCAGCATCTGTCAATGAGGCAGCTGGGATAGCATCGACTGTCACTGCCTCGACAACGACTGGCCAAACTTCATCAAGAAAAGGATACACTATTGATGCAACTGCTGGCATCAACAGTCCACCTAAGAAAGGAGCATACTTCAACTGCAAGAAAGAAGGGCAGAAAACTCAACACGAGATATCCTGTGACATGTCTTGAAATTTGTTCACTTGAATTCTAGATAGAGACGTGAATGCTCCAGGCCAGAGAATTACCGCCTGAAGCTGAGATGTTCTGGAGATCCGCAAAACAATAAAATCTTTCAACAGGCCTATCCAAAAATGTCTCAATCTGTCGAAGTCCTTGGCCAAGAGTGCCATCAAAGCTATCCCCTCTTTTGCCTTCTCTGAAGCTTCCATTATACAGGAGTATGCATATACTTTGACAGCAGCATGAGCACCTAATAAACTAATTTGGACCTGTACATTAAAGACAAAAGAAGTGAGATTGCCGCTGAGAACACCGACAAACCATTGACATTGTAAGGAGACCTAATGCCACACCTACCTTACAGCCAACCCACTCAGCATAGGGAGGATACTGAAGGGCATCAAGATCATGGAGGGGATGCGATATTAATGCAACCACACGGTGGAAAACCCCCGTGTCCCCATTTGATATGCCACTTGTGATGACCTGCAAAGGAGACATTATTTGATCGCCATACATATTTCTGTTCTAACAGACTAGGAGATAAGAAAGTAAAACTATATGTGAGAGTAAATGAATTTACTCTTGCAGCAAGTCGCAGACCAGCATCTAGCAAAAGAGGTCCAGCAGATGAGTCCAATGCCGTGCGTACTGCAGAAACAAACTGAGCCTGAAAGTTTGCAGATAAAATAGATTCATTAGCTGAGACTGTAGAGTATCCTGTCCAGATTATCTTTTCTATCACATATAGAGACACTCTCCACCCCAAAATAAAGATCCCATCTCGTGTTTGTAGAAAATACTAGTGGGGCTTTTCTTCCTTTTCCAACAGAAGCTTAAGATCACAAGTGATACACAAACTGCCGCTAGTAAGTCATTTCTCTATAATTCCATAAACATAGTATACCCTGGGGTAGGACATAACCCAGAGCTTCATTGCAAGCATAGAACAGACAAAATATCACATCCATAACATACCTAAATTCATTCAGCAATCGAGGGTATGATCGCCTTAGAGTTCCTGACATTCCTCAGCAATGTTACAATAGAGAGAGAGAGAGAGAGAGAGAGAGAGAGAGAGAGAGAGAGAGTTTATTAAAGTCTTCGGGAGACCGTGAAGGTCTATGAGACTAAAGATAACTGATACAATGAGCATAACGGTGGCGGTCTCAAAACGGGCCAGCCAACCGTTTCTACAAAAAGAGGTTATGAAGGATGGTGTGTCTAGTCCTGATACAAAAAATATGTGTCAACCACCAAATGATACAAAAAAGAAGGGGAGGGCACCAAAAATGGGGCAGAGGGGGGAGATACAATATATATGTGCAGGTGGTGATCGTCGGAGACCAATCATAGAGGGGCTGTCAAATGAGAGGCCGGAAAGAACCCTATGATAGATGATTGGCCTCTGACGTCACGCGGCCTAGTCGAGCTCGGTCATCGGGGGCGATGGGTGGCCCTGTGGATGAGGGCAACGGTAACCCTGGTGGGGCGGGCAGAGAGCAGAGACGAGATGTCATGGACCCGGATGTGGGAGTCTGTCCGTTGGCACAGCTGTCGTGGCTCTAGCTCTCGCTCGTGTCCGCGTCGTCGGCTAGACTGAGGAGAGGTATCCTATGACTGAAAGAAATTAGTGATGGGCTGCTGGGTGTCCTCACGCTGTGTGTGCTGCACGTGTCGCCATGCTCAGAGAGAGGTATCTCGGTGGCGAGTCATCTCATGTAAGAAAGCGGCTAGGCATCGCTGATCCGGGAACTGCAGCATGTGTGGGAGGGGGCCGAATCCATCGCGGAAGAGGCAGTGGTACCGGCCTCGAATGGCATAATAGATAGGACATCTGAAAGCAAAGTGCTCCTCCGACTCGATCTCCTGCAAGTCGCAAAGTGGGCAAAGCCGGCCCTCTCGTGGGATACCCTCTGCGCGCCCGCTCTCGATCCGTAATCGGTGTGACGAAACCCTAAACTGACCGAGGGAGATCCAAAGTGCATGTGGTAGATGAAGCTGTGTGTAACCTGGAGGTGTCATGAAGCCCTCCTGTGAGATCTGGAGGCAGTGTCGGCGGTAGAAGTCGAGCTTCACAGGAAGCTCGGAGTGAAGAAACCATGTCCGCCAGGTGTGAAGCTGGAGCAGATCCACTCGAATGAGCCGGTTGACCTCCTGGCCAGTGGGGGAGAGGGGAGATGGTGGAGCGTCGAGGCTGTACTGAAAAGGAGGCAACCGGTCTAAGTCGAGGCCCAGCGGGTGAACCAACTGGAAAGACGACTATACCAGCATCGCTGGTCCCCATCAACGGATAAGGCCATAGAGGAGGATAGGGCTAGCCAAGGTAGGTGGAGGCGACCGTCGGCGGAGGAGCTGAAATCCTTGACTCTGTGGAGATAAGTGATAGCCTGGAAAGCCGCATCAAGCTGTAGGGGTGAGGCGCCGAACTCTACTAGAATGATCTGGTGTGGTACCGATGGTTTGCTGCGGATCATCCGAGCAAACATCAGTATTTGTAGGCGCTCGACTCGGGCCCACTCTGTGTCTGAAAGGTCAGCTCCCCACCACGGGCTACCGTACATGCCTGCTCGGCAGACCAAAGCATAAAAAAGGAGAGACTTGGTCCGCGGGTCCTGGAAGTGGGAGTGGTAGCACTGTCGCTCTAGCCTGGTAAGAGTGGCGTAGCCCCGGCTGATCCTGGCCTGCATGGCCGAGCGCATCGTGAAGATCGGGCCTGAGAAGACAACGCCCAAGTATGTGTAAGAGTCAACTATCTCAACAGGGTCGCCAGCGAAGAGGAACTGCTCTCGGTGCATAGCGGGTCTGGAAGTGTTGAAGATCATCACCTTGGTTTTCCCAAGGTTGACCTTCAAGTCATGTGTATCACAGAAGACCTGAAGTCCATCCAAGTGTCGCTGAAGACCAGCAGCAGAAGAGGATAGTAGTACTACATCGTCTGCGTATAGGAGAATCTGGATGATAGCCTCCACAAGAGAGCAGCCTGCACCTCCGAGTGTCTTGATGGTGGTCTCGAGCTCGTCGATGTAGAGGCCAAATAGAGTTGGTGACAAGGGACATCCTTGTTTGACTCCGATAGTGCTCGTGATCTCTGGGGTCCAACTGATGCCAATCCTGACCTGGCCCGTCACCCGCTCATAGAGAGCTACAACTGCCCAGATAACCTCCAAGTCGTAGCCTAACTCCTGCAGGCGTCTGACAAGTCGGACGCGGGGAACGGTGTCGAATGCCTTGCAAAAATCCACAAAGCAACAATATACTCTCTGTCTCCTGTGTCTGGCCTCCTCAATGATCCGTCTTAGTGGCAAAATGTGATCGTAAGTCGAGTGATCCGCCCTAAGGCCGGCCTGTCCGAATGCCCTGAGCCCCTGTACCTCTGCGCGAGCACTGACCTCGCCATCTAACACTAATGCATAGATCTTGGACATAACATGTCCAATCATGATGGTCCTGTAATTCCCTGGATCCATGGGATCTCCTGCTTTGTGGATGGGTGTGATAGTGTTCAGGGTCCAGGCTCTGGGGAACCCGTGGCAGACAGCTTCATTGAACAGCGTTGCCAGGATGGGGGCTAGAGTTCTGATGCCATAGGCAACAAACTCTGTGCATAGGCCCTCATGATCCTTAGCTCGGCCGTTGTGAAGCTTAAGCGCTGCATGGGTGACTCCCTGGGTTGTGAAGAGGGCGCAAGAAGTGGAGCGAGGGATGGCTGAGAGGTCGAGAGGAGGCTGATCAGGATATCATAGAGTGTACGTGCGCAGGAGTGCCAGAGGGAAGTGTCTGTGAGGGGGGAGGGGGATCGGCGTTCTAGGAATTTCCTCCAGAAATCCTTGGAGTTGCTACTAAACAGAATGTTCAGTAGCGTATCCTCATTCTGGCGCAAGAAGGCTAGCTTCTTGCGACCGACTAGTCGACGATAATCCCTGGTGAGATGTGGGTTGGCCCTAGCGTTTTGTTGGGTCGTGAGTCAGAGTGTGCGGCGTAATGCTTTACACTCATCATCATACTAGCTATTGCAAGGGGTGGAGCCAGCGGGTGGAGGGCGGGTGGACCGAGTAGTGGAAGGAAAAATGTGGCGGGCTGCATTGTGAAGAGAGTGGGTGATAAGGGTGGCTCGGTGATCTAGAGAGGGTATGGTATCTATGTGTCTGAGGAGGGAGGCTAGGTGGGCTGAGTAATCAGGTGAGAGGTTATGATCAAAGTGTATATCATGATAGGTAGTGTAGTGCGAGGTGTGGCTGGGAGGGGCGAGGGGGCGCAAGAATATGAAAGAACAAGTGTGGTCGGCTCCTGGGGGTAAGGGTGCAGTGCGGAAGTTAGTGATCTATGGGGCTAAAGCACGAGATCCCAGAATGTAGTCGACGACACTGGCTCCTCCGCCATGTGGAAAACATGTGAAACCAGAGGAGGCAGGCCACCGGTCTAGTCCATTGTAGATGACCAAATCATGTATACGTCCAAGGTCCAAAAGAGCCTGCCCATACGCAGTAACGGGAGCGCGACTGTCAGCCGAGGAGCGGGGGAAGCCCGAGTCCTCTGTGTCCATCTCAGGTAATAGGACCGGATCTGAGTGGAAGTCCAGGAGTGATGTTTGATGTGCACCTATTCTTGCGTTGAAATCCCCAACTGGGAGGACCTCTCCGCGTCTGGAGAACTCCACAATGTCTGAGTAGAGATCTAGATAGGGGGATACCCCCGTATCCTCACATAGCATCCGTGCGAAATGTGACGTCTCAGGAGGAAAGTAGCAGACTGCAATAAAGAGGTCGCGTGTGGAGGAGCGTTGAAATCGGAGCCATAGGTAATGGGCATGGACATCCCGTCTAACCACGGATATCAAGCTCGTGAGCGCTGAACGAAGGAGTACTGCAACTCCGCCTGATCCTCGGACCCCCCCACCCCAGTATATCTGGTCTCCTCACGGAATACTGACTCCCAGGTATAGCCACTGACCGAGGGGAGAGGGCGCTCGGGACTCTGATGTGTCTCTGTATAGAAAACGATGTCGCATCCAGTGTATGACTCTGAGAAGTTCCCAGGGTCAGACCATAGGGTACCATTACAGTTCCATATGGTGCATGCCAAGGGTACTGTGTGCTGAGTCTGAATCTCATAGACCATGTCTCCCTATTTGGGGGGGGGAGTCTACTACCGTGTCTGGAGTACCTGGTGGGGCTCGGTGGCGGGGGCCAACTAATAGGCGGCCATCTCGGACGCCAGCCCACTTCCCCTCCTGACGGGCTACATCTCGCTGCTGAAGCAGGGTGCGCCGCTCTTCCACCTGCATAGGTGTGAGATCCTCATCCATGAAGATAGTAGGGTGATCCTGTAGTGTGGCACGCTGCCTGACTGCTGCAAGTCGAGCCTGAGTATCCCTGAATCGAATGATGAGTGGCTGTGGGCACGTGGGGTCCCGTCCTGTGCGCCATGCATGCTCGATCCCATGCTCGACGAGGCCGAGGGTAGAGTTCACGAAAGCAGTCGCGTCCGCTAAGGGGGTGAGTGAATCTGCGCGGGGGATACCTCGTACTCGGATGTTGAGAGCCTTACTAGCCCTCTGTTCCTGCTCGGCGATGGTGGTTGAGACTGCTGTTCTGGGTGCCCGTCTCGCAATGTCCACCCATCTGGTACTCTCCGCAATAGCAATCTGGATGGTAGCGATCCACTCCTCCACCTCTGGTGTAGTGCGAAGCCGCTGTGACTGTAGCAGTGAGAGAGACAACCTCCTGACGAAGGTGAGTGATCTCCTGACGCATGCTTTGAATAAGCTGATCTTGTGCTACGGTATGATCCCGTAGTCGATGTAGCTCCGTAAAGATGTAATCTATCGTCTCGGGTGGGACCCGGGGGGGAGCAAACTGGGACATGGCGTATGGCTGAGGGGGCGTGGGAGATAGGTTGGCTGTATATGGCAGGGGAGTGGAGAAAGGCTGCTGGGTGAGGGGAAGAGGGGACATAAGAGTGGTGGAGACAGAAGGGAGCTGTGTGGGGGGTGAGGAAATGTGACCCTCTCCTGTGAGGGGCAGGCTGAGTAGTACACTGGTGAGGGAGGCAGTGGTCGGAGTAGAGATGATGGCTACGGGAGAAAGAACCGCATTGGTGCCCATTGCACCCGATGTTTTCAGGACTGGTTGGCTGTCAATTGCTAATCCACTCCTGGAGATGCGCTTTGTGATCTCTCCCACAATTGGCTTTGGAGACTGTTTGGGTTTGTGGGCCATTGTAGGACTTGTTCAGGTGCACGATTTCCTGCAGAGGCAGATCTTGTTCAGCATTGCTGTAGGGGTGCGCAGGCCTGCGCACGGCCAGTGGCAAGCCAAGGCTTGCAGCAGGTCCCCACCGAGGCTGCGAGAGGGGGAGCGGGGCAGAGAGGCTACGAGAGGGGGGGGGTGCAGAGGCTACGGGAGGGGGGGAGTGGGGCGGAGAGGCTGCGAGAGGGGTGGGGTGGGGTGGGGTAGAGCGGGACTACGGGAAGGGGGGGGCAGAGCGGAGCTACAGGAGGGGGGGGGGGCAGCAAGCTCCGCGAGGGGGGGGCAGAGCAGAGCTACGGGAGGGGGTGGCCTCACGAGCGGGGAGAGGCTGCGAGAGGGGGAGGGAGAGCGGGGAGCGGGGAGCAGCTCCGAGAGGGGGAGCGGGGCGGAGAGGCTACGAGAGGGGGGGGTGGCGCAGAGGCTACGGGAGGGGGGGCAGAGCGGAGTTACGGGAGGGCAGAGCGGAGCTATGGGAGGGGGAGGGAGAGCGGAGCTACGGGAGGGGACGGGTAGAGCGGAGCTACAGGAGGGGGAGGGGGGGGGGTTGAGCAACGGACGACGGGGAGGGGGAGGGCTAAGCGACGGGGAGGGGGGGGGGCTGAGCGACGGGGAGGGGGGGGCTGAGCGCTGAGCGACGGGGAGGGGGAGGGCTGAGCGACAGGGAAGGGGGGGGGGGGCTGAGCGACGGGGAGGGGGAGGTCTGAGCGATGGGGAGGGGGAGGGCTGAGCAACGGGTAGGGGGGGGGGGGCTGAGCGATGGGGAGGGGGAGGTCTGAGCAACGGGGAGAGAGAGAGAGAGAGAGAGACGTGGTACCCACAAATTATAGTGGGGGAAAAATACCAATAATACTAGCATATAATGTGAGGTACGATGTTCTATATGGTTTTGGTTTTCTAGTGTAGTTATTTCAACTACCTGCTTTAGGTTTCTAGTGCCTTGGAATTATCTATGTTTATAATAGTTTTAGCTATGCACTTTGTGTTCTAGGTTGTGGATGTATGATTGACTAGGTTTTTGTTGGCCTATTCTAGATCTCTGATCCAACTAGTACATATCCTTCTTAGGAGTTATGTGACTTGCCTCCTTGCAAGAATGCCATTGGAACTACGTGGGCTTATAAGATTAAACGGAAAGCTGATGGTTCAATGGATTGTTACAAAGCCCGTCTTGTTGCTAAGGGCTATGCTCAGCAGCAAGGCATTGACTTTGAGAAGACGTTTGCCCCCACTTCCAGGATCACTACTATTCGCCTTGTTATTGCCTTTGCTGCCCACTTTCATTGGGAGGTACATCAGCTTGATATCAAGACAATTTTCCTTTATGGGCTTTTACAGGAAGAGGTCTATGTTTCCCAACCTCCTAGCTTTGAGGTTGAAGGTTTTGAAAGCAAGGTGTGCCGCTTAAAGAAAGCCCCTTATGGATTGAAGCAAGCACGTCAAGCTTGGTATTCCACGATACATGCTCATTTGCTCACAATTGGCTTTCAGAACAGCCCTACAGAGGCTACCCTCAAAATCTGTTGCGAGGGGGGAGCTGCAGAGCCAAATTGCTGAGAGAAATGATGCACACAAGCAGAGGCAAGCTGTGACCGTGAAGTAGTCCATGATCCATCGGGCATAAGCACTCTACAAATTTCTGTTTTGATTCTCCTCTGATCTAAACTTTTGAAAAATTATTTGGAAGAGCAACCTTTATCTGTGAAAGCTCTTTGTCTTGCTCTAGTCTCCCATTTTGCCAGTTTCCTGTGATCATTTAGTTTATGACAATGTCTGGCCTGGCATAGTGTTGTTTGCTCATGCATAGACAACAAATGATGATGATTGAGTTCAGTGAGGTCTTGACAAGTAGATTTGGCTTGAGCAATGGTTTCCCTAAGAGTCTTCATGTAGGACTTGCCATAAGCTCTAATCACTACTTGCATTTTAGAAATAAAAGAATCCCAGGCACCATCAACATGGAGATGGCTGCTAGATGAAAGACAATGAGCTGCTTCAGTAACCATTGCCTTGAAATCAGCATGTTGCAAATAACTATTGTTTATGATGAGATGTCTCCTTTGTGGCAATCTATCATCTGGCATATGATAAAAAGATAATCGCAGCCATAGCAGTGCATGGTCTGAATGCACAAAGGCATAGTCAATCCACATTTTGCATGTGAAATCCCCATTTTGTTGGGGAGCGACACTATACCATCGATCCAGACGTGCCTGATAAGCTGAAAGAGCATTATGTTGAAAAGTGTAGCCCGGTGACAAAGGCTGCAATTCCTTCCAAAGGTCAACCAGATCCAAATGCAAAAGTAGTTGAGACCATGTATGCCTTTCAGGAGATAGCATATGGTCATGTCTGGAGGTGTTGTCTCCCTGTTGTGGAGCATTATTGAAATCCCCACATATGTAGGCATGAGATCTCCACAGATATTGTTGCATGGCATCCCAAATTGCAGTTCTTTCTCTAGAAGACTGAGGTGCATAAACTGAAGCAAATTCAAACACCTCTCCTCTAATAATGCATTGGAGAACAAGTCATCTGCCTTTGTTGTCATTTAATGCAATGACTGGTTGGAACTCATGTTTGATCAGAAGGACAACCCCTGAGAAAGAGTGCTCCCCAGCATAGAAAATATCATATCCACAGTAGTGTCCTGTCTTGCCTGCATAAATATGTTGATTGTGCTCTTGTAATGCCACTATGTCAGGCTGAAATGTGTTGATGTACAGCCACACAGCTTTCCATTTCCTACTGTCACACATGCCCTGAACATTAAGTGTAAAACATTTGAGGTGAGCAGTCATATATACAGGTATTTATAGTAGTGTAACAACTATGTACAGCAGCAAAATTTATGCGATCAGCCTTGCATTTCTATCTCAGGGTCGAGGCCTCGCCCCTCAGAAGAAGTAGCCGCCTGAGAAGTAGACAGCAAAGCAGCAACCTCTTCTTCAGGGAAGAGTGTTCCGCTGGCTGTTACTGCAGCCCATGTAATCCCAATTCCTGAATTTATCTCTGGGGTATTTCCGCTAGAAGATGCACCGTTCCAAGTGCGGGGGGGTGGAAATCTTCGAGCAGAAATGACTTTTCTTGGGCTTTGCCAGCCATCAGTTGAGGATTGCTTTCCTTTGATCGAGGATTGAGTAGCAGGAGGTGAATGTGAGGTGAGATTCCCATTGGGGGCCACTGGAACTTTACCTTTATCCTGACTCCCAGAAGGCTGTCTACCGCCTTTTTTATTGTTGGTAACTGGAGTAGGAGCATCTTTAGTAGACATGTGAACTAGCAGGGTGGCATGAGGCATTTTATGTTGATTCATTGGACATTGTGAAGCCATGTGTCCAAACTTTTTGCATCCCCTCCAAATAAACCCCATTTGAGTTTATAGAAAGCACTTCCCATGTTTACATTATTCACCGTGACTGAATAAGAGTCCGGTGTGGGATTATCAGTATCCCATAGAATACAAAATCTGTTTGAGTTGCCATTTGGTCATGGTGGGCAGACCACTTTACCTAAAGATGCTGCAATTTTAGGCAATAGTGAGGCCATACATTGGGGAAAATCAACAACTTCAACCCAAACCGGGCATCTGTGTCGGATTAAAGCCTGAAAGTCCCTTGTGGGAGACCATGGCAAGACGTGCACCATTTGCTGCCCAAAAAAGAGAGGTGAATGTTCCAAAAGCATTTGTCTGTGGATCTCATCCACCATGATCACCTCAAAAAAGCCCCTGGCTGCATAGTGTACTTTACGAACAAAAGAGCCAGCCAAGGTGCGTGTCAGCCAGTTGCCTATCTCTGCTGCTGGTGGCATCCGGCCTGGAAAGAATAATATGACTGCATTCTTGGCATATTCTCTGACGGGATCCACAATTTCATCGACCTCAACCATGAGGCTAACTGAAGGAACCGAGTCTTTCCACTCTTTTCGCGTATCTGCAAATCCTTCATGCATTACATTGTATACCAGTTGAGCCTCAAGAGTATCATGCATCGGGTCATGCTGACCCTCAACCTGCTTTTGTTTCTTGCAAGGAGCCGAGTGCTCCTTTTGAAACGTTTTTTCATATGAGTACTCTGCCATGATGGTAAGAAGAGAGCAGAGGGATAAGTGAGATTTTGGCAAAGGACACAGGACTGCTAGGGAAGACACCGGAGTAGAAAAACCCCCAAAAAATTGTACGGCAAGAGGTGTGCTGTAGGAGATGCGGGCTGCACCCGGGGGGGGGGGGGGGTCGTACTGTACGGGAAGGCCAAATTGGTACACAATCGTACGAAAGTACGGACGCCGTACGGCGGCCGTACAAATGTACGGACAGAAAACTGCACGGGGTTCCTGGCGAGAACAAGGATGCTGACGGAAGGCAAGCGAGCCGAAAACGTACGGAGGTGACAAAAGTGTACGGAGGCACAAAAAACGGCTACGGAAGAGAGAACGATGTCAAACGCACACACACGCAGAGTCTGGAACGGGATGACACAGGTTGCATAGGGCGAGCAGAACTGAGCGTACGGTCTTGCCGTACTGACGTACGGTACCTGTACGGGAGCCGTACAGGTGTACGGGCAGAGGAAGGAGCTGTACGGTGCTCTGTCTCCACACACACACACACACACACACACACTGGAACTACATACACACACACACACACACACACACCGGGTCAGAGCGCACACACTTTGATGGACTAATTACAGGAGCCTAAGGATAGATAAAGGAGATGAGACTTGTAAGAGATGCCCTGAATGACAAGAAGATGTCGTCCATCTTTTTGTGTCATGCCCTAGTGCTAGGAAAGTTTGGAAATTTGTCCAGATACACTTAGGGAAACCTTTGCTTTGTTTGACTACTGCCTTGAAGCAACATTTGACTGAAAAGCACTTGAATTCTCGCATTTTCCCTTGTCATGGGCTGCAAATGCCTGATTATTGTCACACATTGACGAAGATTTATTCTTTTTTGTTTGTTCCCCGTGCAACAACAAACTCGCTAACTCCTCAAACTGAAGGGGCTGAGCATTATTCCTTCAAGACAAATTAAGAGAAGTGTGAAAAGTCATATAGGCCTCTAGCAATGACGACAACGTCCTAGAAACGAATTCCTTGTCAGGAATGACTTCATCAATATTTAGGAGCTGCTTTCAAAGATCGTGGCTCTTTGTAGGATGATCAACTATCGTGTCACCATCATGCAGCTGTAAGTTCTCAATCTTGTTCTTGAGAAAAGCAACTCTTGCCTCATTCTTGTCTTGATACATGGTCTTAAGAATATCCCGTGCATGCTGCGAAGTCTTGCATAAATGGATGTGAGGAATGGCTGACTAACATAGAGTTGTGTTACGAAGAAATAGACAAAAAGAGGAATGCAAGAGTTGTGATACAAAGAAATAGCCAAAATGAGGAATATATCCTTTACGAAGGAAACTAACCCTATGAGGGAAAAAACCCGAGTCACATGTAGTTAGTGAAACCCACAACTGTTCATGGAATGATTGACAAGGCCAAGTGTACTCCCCTCCATATCAATCACCCAAAAGACAACAAATAAAGGATGGAGAGCTTTCACTATGGCTTGCATGTCACTCCAAAATGTGTGGGTTAAGCGCATGCTAACGGGGACAAAGAACACAACTTGGAGAGAGCAAGACATGAGATCCACCAATTGAAGTTGTAAGAATGAGAAGTGAAAGAGTACAAGGGTTGTCAGCATGACAAAACCAGGGCCAGGGTTAAAACCCACACAACTAAACTCAACCACTAACTTTGGTTAGGAGGCAAAAACCTTAGATATGGAAAAAGTGCCCTAACCCTTGTAACTAGTTATTATATTGCAATTGCCTTGATATACTAATATTTCCCCTAATGTACAAGGTGTGATCTCATGTACCAAATGGAAGTAAGCCCAAAGCTTTGTGGAAAGCTTCAAACTTTTCCTCTGAGCCTTGTAAAAAAATCTACAATATTCTGATGTGTGGGACCGTGGATCAAACCGATCTCTCCCATGACACTCAATGAGCCTAGGAGTAGATGGCGGAAACCACCACAAAGATTTGCCATCAGTCTCTTGAGTCATATACATTGTACTGTAGTTGTGAAGGTTTTCCTGTACTCAGCTTCACTTGATGATGTTGACATAGGTAATTGTTTCTTTCTCAACTACGAAATCCATGAGGTGCCAATAAATTCGTGGACTGTCTGGTATCATAATTCCTAGCTCTATCCGAATCACTAAAAGCATACAAGTCACCCCCTTGACACAAAATAGACCAAGAGACTGAGTACCTTGCAAATACCTAAAACACGCTTTACAACACTCCAATGTTCCCCCAGTTGGCTGTTAGCCCTAGTACCAGAGATCCCCTAGGCAGTGAGCTGGGTTTCTCTGGAACAGGCCGGTTTTTCTTTCAGCCTTTTCCCAGTTTTTTGCATACTAAGCACCTTTGCCGCTGCTGTTTTGTATGAAGTTTTTTAAGCATTAATAGAAGGTTCCTTTCTTTGCAAAAAAAAAAAAAAAAACACTCCAATGTTGTCTTTGAGAAGTGCATATATTAGGTCAATTGGGATATGTTGAGCTGAATACCTAGACCGGTATTGCAGAGATGATTGAGGTATCCAACTGCTTGATTGTATATAATAACATTTTAAGGTTCACCTGCATCATGCATGGACAAACTCAGCCGTGGCTCCATGGGAGTAGAAAGGGTCTTGCAGTTCTGAAAATTGTAACAGTCCTTGAATAAATTTTGACTGTTTGAGCACAATGCCTTCATCTGATTGCTTAACTTCAGTGCTGAAATAATAGTGTGTAACAGCCC
Source organism: Dipteris shenzhenensis (assembly GCF_047967505.1). NCBI lineage: Eukaryota > Viridiplantae > Streptophyta > Polypodiopsida > Gleicheniales > Dipteridaceae > Dipteris > Dipteris shenzhenensis. Next base: position 45,838,950 of record NC_141617.1, read on the forward strand.
TAGATTCGACATCTCAATGAAGCTTCAAGTTCATTCTTAAAATCTGCAATTTTCTCTTCACTTGTGCTTTTGAAGGACAAGACGTGCCTCTAAAGGTCATAAAGTGCCGTATGTAGCTTCTTGTATACTTTGTGCTCTCGACCAGGCATATGAAAACCAACAAGTTGATCACAAAAACTTATTCACGCAAGTACCCATTGAGGAAATCTGTTTTGATATCCAACAATGTACTTCCCATCCAAAATAAGCAGCTAATTAAACAACACACATCGATAGTGGTCATTTTGGAAGTGGGGGCATAGATCTCATCATAATCTATCCCTTGTTGCTGAGAATAGCCTTTGGCAACCAGTCTTGCCTTGTATCTATCCATGACACCATCAGATTTTCTTTTGATTTGTACACCCACCTTGTCCCCAAATCCACCGGTTTCAATGTATTGTTTTTCTAGATGGAATCCAATTCTGATATCATGGATCACATCCAATGCTCATTGTCTTGAGAATCCTCAAAACTGTTAGGTTCATCTGTATCACACAGTGAACTCATCCAAGCTGTATCAGCATAGTTTGCTCCTCCTGTTCCTCTTGAACGAGCCCGTCCTACTGGAGGGAGGTGCTGAAAGTCTGCTGTCCTGCAGAGTTTGTAAGAGCCACCTGGGGATTATTCAAGCTTCCTGTGAAGCAACTCTCTCATCTTTGACAACCTCATGCACATCCTTATGTGTAATAGGCTGATCATGGACCTGATTTGGAGCATTCTACTAGCTTTTATAAGTGCCTTGCATTGCCAATGGGAGTAACTTCTCAAACATATTCTGAGAACCTGCTGCTTATCATGGACTGATGTGCAAAATACACACCCCTACTGACAAAATGCTTTTAGTTTGAGGATTGTAGAGACTGTAATCTTTGCTCTCATTGTGGTAGCCAACAAAAGTTCACTTAATGGCCTTATCATCTGGCTTGCTTCTTAACTGACTAGGCGTATATATATAGATTGTGCATCTTGAGGTAGTCAACCTTGGGTTTTCTATTATACCAAGCCTCAAAGGGAGTAATTGTTTTAAGGCCTTGGTTGGGCATTTGTTCAAAATGTGTGTTGCAGACATTATTGCCAACAACCAAAATCTGTGTGGCAATCTTTTCTCTTCAATCCTTTATCACCATCAGAGGCCTACTTCTTCTCCCAGCAACACCATTTTGTTTAGGTGCGTATGGGGTTGTACATTGATGCTTAATTTCTTCTCCAGAAATCTTTAAATGCATCTGACATATACTCCCCACTCAAAGTCTGCACTTTGCTCCTTGACTGATTCTCTAAGATCCTGGATCTTAGTAGTGATCTGACATTGAATCACTTTTCTGCATTCTGACTCTGTCAAGCTGTCGTTTCAAATAAGCAATCCAAGCCTCATTCTTTGCCTGATACATATTCTCCAAAGTATCCCAAGCTTGCTTGGAAGTCATGGAGGAGCAAATATGAGGTATACAAAACCTTTTGACAAATCATATAATGAGAGACATAGCCTGGCATCTTTGGCATCCTATCTCCTTTGATCTCAAGTAGAAACAATAGCTACAGCTGGCTGTTCTGGATCACCTCCTTGCTGAGCTGTAGCAAGAGCAATAATTGCATCTGCTGGGCGGACCTTATCACTTGTGACAAAGCCCCAAAGACTCTTTGCAGCTAATAGATTCTTCACCATAGACCACCATCATAGATGTATGCACAAGTAATTGCTCTAAAAGATTCACGTGCTGTGAATGGTATTACACCTACAAAATTTCACACAACCACAAGCCAATGCTTGGCCAAACTATGCACGACCTCACTGAATTCTTACTATACAGGAATGAATCTTTGATTTTAGGACAGCAAAGCACCTCGAAAACAGTCCCAAATATGATTGAAAATTGCCAAAGACGAGGCAAAAGTATCCCCCCCCTCAGTGAAAGCTAGACAGTCTGGGCAAAAATATGTTTTTTTAAACATAGGATGGTACAGTTGAAGAACAGAACACTAAATGCTCCAGAACAGAGGAGAGTACAGAAACCAGTGAAAAACCAGTCAAGAATCACTGAAAAGCTAGTTGAAATCACTGGAACCCAGTTAAAATCTGGTTGGTCAGGAGCAGAACTGCTGCAGCACAGTAAAACAGAACCAAGGCGGTCAAAACAGCCCAAAACAGGGGTGATTTCCTTCAATATAGGGGTGGTATTCTTCAAAACAGCATGAAACCATTATCAGATTGTAAAAACTGATGTAAAAAATACCAAAAACTGAGGCAGCCTTCAGTGCAGGGAGAAACCACCAAAAACCAGGTTGATGAGCAGAAAAATCACCTCCGGCAAAGGCAGTTTTGATTGAAACAGGAGCGATCTGTCCTAGAACAGTGCCGGGATCTCTTGGGATGCCAAAAATGAATGCAGCCTGACTCTAGGAGGTCGACCAGCAAGAGTTTTCACGACGAAAGTGCAGGTTCTTTTGACAAAAGTGTTCTTAGACGTGTGGGGGAGCAAGGGGTGGCCTGTTTGGATAGCAAATGATGGAGATGGGGGCACAGAACACAATTTGGAGAGAGCAAAACATTAGAATTCACCAGTTTTCGTTGTAAGATCGAGAAGTGAAAGAGTACAAGGGTTGTCAACATGACAGAACCATAGGGCAATCCAGACTAAGGTTAGAACTCACCTATCAAGACTCAACCACAAACTCTAGATAAGTAATAGGTACCCCTGACCTTTCTAACAGAATATACAGTTGTACTGCCTTAATATAGTAATATTTCCAGCACTTTGTACTGTCATGCTCTCTAACCTGATGTCCTCCATGAGGAGATCTAGGCAATCTGAACCCAAGAATTCCATTATATTGCCTCCACAAGCTCTCCCATCCCCGTGCAACTACTTGCGTAGTCTGTAAGAAGCTGGACCACATGTTAAGGCCCTATCTTAATGATAGCCTCTGAAATGTGCTTAAAAATGACGTCCCTTAGTGCTCCCCCTCTACCTATATGTTTTAGGAAATAGGTACCAAGGCATGAGGACACCAATATATTAGTGATGCCCCTCCTAACATCACTCCAGCCATTAGAGAGAATGTAGCCAAAGTGCTTTGTTAATCCTAGCTATCTCAAGGGTAGATGTCATCATCACTATATGTCCCATGTGCCCATGCATCTATAGATCCCATAGATGGCACGGCCTTGATCATTCTTTTCCATTGTAGTGTTTGCAAAAACGTTGAAAGAAAAAATGCGTTGGATCACAATCCTCCTAATTTAAATGTTTGTCACACGCCACCGCTCTTCCTACCAAGAGTATGTAGACAAGGTACTTGGTGATCCCCTCCTCCTTTTGAAAGTAGGCATGGCAGTAGGTGATGGTGAGGATGTAGCATAAACAACACTCCTTGCCTAGTCTTTCTCCTACATGGGAAGGGACCAACAATAGTACCAGAATTCAAAGTCAATAGCATCATCGAGGGTGATCTTGTGTGGCCCCAACAAATCATCCTCTTGGAAGGCACCAGACATGGTATGAGGCGCATTGAAGAGTTGTGCCTTCTCTCCTAAACTTGTTGTCCTATCTCTGCAAGAAATAAAGGATATGCACCAATGCCCCTGCAGCTAAGGCCAGACACATGACAAATACGACGTGTCTTGGATCTCACAAATTCCTCGCCAAATTAGTTCCACTTTCACTTCTTGTTTCCTGATCCCAATGCCACTACAGGGTTTGTCATAGTGGTATGGATCCCCTAAAGAGGACTCACGGTCTTAGGCGATGAATGAAGTTTGAACTGCACATACAGGGAGCAACATGCCATGAACATTGGTTCCATAATAAGTAAGTCTGAGGTCATAAGTTATAATTAGAGTTACTTGAAAGAGAGGCCACCCACAAAGTCGTAAGGACCTCAAGCTGTGAAGGACTCGGGGTAAAAGAGCCAAATGAAGGAGCGAATCTGATCCTATGAACCTTGAAGGGTCGATTCTCAGCATCTTTGTTGAAACCTTTCTTGAACCAAAACACAGCTTCAATATTCAATTTGAAGCAAATTTGAGCACTTAGCACTTCAAAAACGGTTTCGAATACCATTTGGAACCTTATTTCAACTAGAAAAACTTAACAATGAAGTTGGAACTTGAACTGTTATAGATTGAGAAGTTGAGAGAGAGAGAGAGAGAGAAGAAGAAGAAGAAGAAGAATATATTATCGTCCTCTGAAGACCAAAAATCGGCCTATGGGACCTGAGCAATACAAAATCCTCGGAGAGAGAGAGAGAGAGAGAGAGAGAGAACAAGAACACAGCACTAGGGGCTAGCTACCCCCCTCCTCTTCCCCCAGAAGGTCTTTATCGCATTAGAATCTCTTTGTTCGAGGCGACTCATGTGGGAGGAGAGTCTGTAAGGTACAATTCTCAATACAAATGGGAGCCTAGAGGCCCTTATTTTATAGACTAGGCCAGCAGCTAGAAAGCATGTGCTTTCTAAAAGCTGGGCTTGCTTTTCTTGCCTAAAATAGGCACTTTTCCCTAGAAAGTCCGGTTGTCTCCAAAATCTTTGATTTTCCCTAAAAGCATGGGCTTTTCTTCACAGAGTGGGGCGCCTTTGATGCTTTTAGCCCGAGTGGGCCCGTCATTAAATTGGGGCACCACTTGTCTTGTGCTTTTCGCCTTAAAAAGTGGGGAAATTTAGCACCCTCAAATGTCATGTACCTTGCATAAACAATATCCAACACTTTAACGCATTGAAGGTTAGCCAAATGCATGCATTCTAGTCCTTGGACTAATCCTAGTCCCTTCTAGGCATCCTAGAACTAATCCTAGTCAAATGCATGCATTCTAGTCCTTGGACTAATCCTAATCCCTTCTAGGCATCCCCATAGTGTTATCTAACCAGTGCAATGCAAAGGAAAATAATGTTGGAGGTTAGCATCCCATGGTTAGGTTAGGGCATGAGTGAAAGCCTTGTTGTGGGTGTGCCCGCCTCCCGTGAGGCTAGCATAGTGTAGGGTAGGGTAGATATGCCTATGTGGAGGTGGCTCGGGGCCCAATGGGCATGTGAGCAGGTTCCTATGATGACGTAGTATTGCGAGGTGTTCCCAGGTGGGTACGGGCCAAATATGGCTCTGTTTGGGGATCCGTTGTTGGCCTCGTGCTGCCACGTGGCAGCCCATGCGGAGTCACCTAAGCTGGCTGGTGTGGCCACCCATGGATGCTGTGTCCCACCTCTAGCAGGCCTTGTATGAGCAGAGGTTGGCCAACCTGTCAGTCGGCCACCTAGGCTCTGCTTGGCCTGATTGGGGCAGGGGGTCAGCCCCCCTATATGGCTGTCTAGCAGCCCTTTTATGCGGCAGGAGGGGGTCAGCCCCTTGGAGCATCTCAGTCAGCTCTAGAGGCAGGTGTTCAGCCCCTTGATAGGGCTGTGTGCCAGCCCCCATGTGCAGTAGGGGTCGGCCCTATGGAGTAGGGTGGGTCGGCCCACCTAGGCCTGCTGGTCGGCCAGACAGATCTGCTGATGGGGGAGGGTAGGCGGCCTATGTATAGGCCCCCTCCCTCACATGTTGATCTCAATGTGGAGGATCACTTGCATCTTTCAGTGGCGGTTTTTCCCAGTTGTTCAGGGGGTTTAGGCTGAGATCCCTTGCAGTCTTTCTCGTCTCTCTCTCTCCTTTCAGTTCAGTTTTGTGTTTGGCTTGGTTTGCTCTCTCCATTTCTGTTCAGTTCTGCTGCAGTTCTCACCTGGTATCAGAGCCACGGTTGGCTAGAGACCGCTGACACATGGAGGGAGTGTGGAGCCACAAAATTGAGAGGAGATTTAGGGCTGCTGTTAGGAGGTGTTCTTGACAAGTGGGCATAGGTGTGGACTGTACTGGTGTTAAGGTTTTTTTCAAGGGTGTTTTCAGATTCGAAAGGAGTTCTTGAGGGTCACAACAGCGAAGGTGTGAAGGTACCTAGGCCCCAAGCCTCTTCACCATCTTCTCCAGCCTGTGCTCTCATTCTCCGTCAAACCCCTTCTCGACCTTGTTTCCCATCCACCCTCTTTTTCGCATTCCGACTCTCTCTTCAGTCCAACATGTCCACCCTGGCTGAGATGGCGGAGAGCCCTCTTTTCTTGTACTTTCTGATAACCTTGAGCTCTTTATTCTTTGTGTGGCACACAGTCTGTTCTTTCTGGGCAAATTGATGCCCCTCTTTCTTGGTAAATCTGTGCCTTTTGTTTTTCTTGCCTTTCTTTGTCTTGTGGAGCTGACTGCTTCTTCTTTGGAGTACACAAGCCTGCAAATTTGCTATAGGTAGACACCCATGAGTGGTTCCAAAAAATGTTTTAACATCTTCCTTACGGAATGATTCTGGAATAAAACTAGCCGTCTCTGCTAAGGATTTCATGTTTTCCCTCAGCTCTTCTTTCTACTTGTCCATATCAACCGTATGAATGGTCATAAAGCTCCAATTCCTTCTCCAATTATGAAGTCCCAAAGAAAGGGAGCCATAGAATCTGAGAACACTTAGGTCAATGATCAATATATAAACCACTGCCATAAAACCAATTCTTTCCTTAAGTTTCAGACTCATGAATAGTGTCTTCATGAAACAAATTCAAGAAAACAATCCATGTTTTTCGTTGTATGACATCGTCTCTGGTGGTCTTTCCAAATCTTCTTTAGAAACCTTATAAAAGCTTCCCATTTTCACACATTGAATCCTGAAAAGCAACTTGCTTTCTACATGCTATAACTTTCTGGTATGTGGGAGAGTTCTAGAATAAAAGAGATTCTTGTGCACTAACATAAGAAAACTTTGACATAATATCATCCTGGTGCTCTATATTCATTTCAGAAATTCGCCTCACCTGATCTCCATGCTGCAAGGTTACTTGTGGGGGATAAGGTCCCAACCACCCTTTTGGTTTTTTAAAGAAAAACCAACAGATTTCATAAGAAATACCTCTAATTTTCAGAATTTCAAATCAATATATAAATATAAATATAAATGTGTGTGTGTGTGTGTGTGTGTGTGTGTGTGTGTGATGATCAGGATTGGCAATTGCACCCCTCTGCTACATGCTCTCATCCTATTCCTCTGCCTGTTTTGACTTCCATCAAAGCCTACAAGCTTCTTCAGCCTGCCCCATGGATTCATCAATATGCTAATACTCTGTGGCATATCAGGCAGCCCCTTTCATGGTGGCGGAAGAATCTCCGAATATTATGGAGGTGTAAAATGCCTTTGAAACAAAGACTTTTTCTTTGGAGATGCATGACCGGCACATTGTCAGTGGGAATCACACTTGCCAAACGTCACATTGCACCATCCACATGCTTACGGTGTCAGGCTCCTTCAGAGATTGTCCCTCATTTGCTTTGGCACTGCCCGTCTTATCGGAACCTCCTTTGGAAAATTTTAGATCATCTTCGCCTCCATTTTCCGAGTCACAGATTTGGGAAACATTTCTGGTTATTTGGCAGATTTATAAGGTCTTTATCTCAATACTCACTATTTCTCTCATGGGTGAGATATTGGACTCTTTGGACAATCTGGGATGAGCATAATTTGGCATACTTGGGCCGCCAGATTCACAAGTCATATGAATCTTTCAGAGCCTCATTGCGGCAATCTTTATATGATGCCTGCCATGAGGGTGATATACATGCTTCTTGCATAGAGCTTTTCTTTTTATGCTTCTGATCTTTGGGATACTCTCCATTTTTTAGACTTCCCATCTTATAAAGTTATGAGAATATAAATACAATGCACTGGATTTACCACCCAAAAAAAAAAAAAGTGTGTGTGATGATCCTTTGGTTCAAAAGTTTCAGCTGCCTGCTTATGTGAAGAAAGCACATAAGGGTCCCAAGAAAATCTTTTTTGATGACGGAACCTATATGCCTTTACATATGTTTTTAGCTAGCATAAGGCTCACTCTGGAGATGTGGTTCTTATGTCCTCTCCTCCAGCCTCCTAGTTTATGAGATCTTTAAGATGTTTGGATCTTTGATGTTTGTAACTTGTGTGTGGTTTTTACCTCTTCTGAGGTTTCCCACTTCTTAATAAAGTTTTACAAAAAAAAAGTGTGTGTTTTATTAGATCCTCCACCACCTGGTATGTAAATTTTATCTTGGTAGCCTTATGAGTTTTTCTCTCTGAGGCCTACTTGTAAAATTTTCTCTTTTGTACTTCATGGTGGGTTTTTACCTCTTTTGAGGTGGGAAGGTTTTTACCTCTTTTGAGGTTTCCCACACAGAAATATAAGATTTCACTTTTTTTTTTTAAATGTGTGTGCGCGCGCGCAAGGGAGATTCCCGACTGTTCCTTTTGGGAAGTCTCTCTAGCTCTTTGGTTTTCATCCATCCAATCCGGAGTTTCATCTTTTCTTTGTTTGGGTTTGCTATTGGGCACTTTGGACTTTATGGACATCCAGCAACTATAAAGTCTTTGGTGATCCTATATTTTCCTTGTTTGGCTTTTTTAAGCGTTCTCTGCAGCAATCCTTCTTTGATTGCTTGCAGATCATGATGTACATATAGCATATACTGAGATTTTCAGCTGATGTAATTTCAGCTACCTCGTTTTGAGGTCGCTACTCTTGCAATATAATCAATCAAAAGTTTCCACTAAAAAAAATGTGTGCGCGTGTGTGAACAAAGAAGCAGCTTATAATTCACTCGTCCTCCAATTGTCCTCTAAAGATCATCTGCTGTCCATAGCAAATAAATATGCAGAAGAAGAGAGCAGAATTAATTCCATGGGTCTTTCGCAAGGATTTGTTGTACTGATTGCCTCAAATTGTGGGTATACATCCCAAATCACGATCTGAGCAGAACTGAGTCTGAATATTGTTGGTCACAATTCATAGTCAGAAACATTGAATTGTTGATTAGAAAGTAGCTTGGCTTGGATCGCAAACTAAGGAAGCAATAGACTTTCAATTGAAATCAATAATGTTGCATTGAGGGAGCAGCCAGATATTGACCTAGAAAATTGACAGTGAAAAGAATATCCGGTCGAGTGTTCAACCTGACAAACTGTAGACAACCAACAAGATTGGCATAGGGTTGATGTGAGTCGATCGAGTATTTTTTATAGAGCTCACAAGACAAGGAGTGGTCGCAGAGTGAGCATTCATCAAGCCAAACTTTTGAACTGCATCTTGAATGAATTTTGTTTATGTCTGAACTTGGTCTTTTGCATTACTACCTGGGCATTCATTTTGCTAGCAGTGAGATATTGATGTCACAATCCAAGTATATTGGACAGCTTTTGCAGCATTTTCAGTTTGAGGATTGCAAGCCAGTATCCACACCATTAGAGCCTGGTTTTCATTTCTCTTCTGAAAATGGTAGCGGTGCATTTGATGTCACTCTCTATCAATAAGCAGTTGGTTGTTTGATTGTCATATGAGATCCGATCTTCAGTATGTTGTCTCACAGTTGAGTAGATATCTTCTATAAGTCAAGCTTAAAATTTGCAATTTGCTCAGCATGTGTCCCAGTCACAAGCATGTCATCCACATAGAGTACTAAAATCAGAAAATTTGTCCCATCTGAACATTCTCAATATTCAAATGCATTTACTTGCTCACACAGGGAAAATGCTGATACAGTTTATGCAAGGAGATCAGCCTTGGGCTTTCATGATCCGCTCTCTCTTATTACATCTTCATACATCTGCCTTTGGAAATTGGCAGCCTACTCAGTGGGATTTTTTATTTGGCTCTATCCAAGGCAAGATCAGAGGCTGCCCTTTTGTCTCTCATCTGCTTCTTGATTGGAAACACATTCTATCCCACTTGGAATGGCATGGCAGGGACTCTCTCTCGGGCAACTCTTTGAGGGTAGAGAATATTTTTTGGTCTAAAGTATTCCACCCTCCTTTGGCCATACAAGAACCCCGACGTTCTTATTTTCTCTCCTTCAAAGGCATTTCATCTGTGGCGGATGTACTTTAGGATGATAGCACAATTTTATCCTTTTCTATGGCTGCTCGCAAATATGGCTTGGGAGCTCATTATCATCCTTTATGGCATAAAATTTCAGCAATGCTCCAACTGTACTTGCCGGTACCTCATTTGGAACTTCAGAATCGGCTTGAGGATTGGATTTTACGCTCTCCTTCCTTATACGTCCATCCTTTGAAGCTCTCACATATCACCGTGTCATCACTGTATAAAGTGTTATTACCTCCACCTTGGATTTCCCACAGAGCAAATACTGTTTGGCATATGGATCATCCAATGAAGTGGTGGAGAAAAAGGCTGCGTCTCCTTTGGCATTACAAAGTCCCTCTTCGACAACAGCTTTTTCTATGGCAAGTTCTCCTTGGCATTTTTCCATCCAGACAGTTACTCGCACAGACATATTGCTTCAGCTGTTTGTCACAGATGCCAGCACTCTACTGAATCAGTTTTTCATATCTTTTGGTCCTGTCCAAATACTTCTGATCTCATTGCTCTCATCAGACAGAGGCTTCGACAGCGATTTCCTACTGTTACTTTTGGCAGATTTTTCTGGTTGTTTGGCTTTCATCCACAGAGACAGGGTTTTGATTTATTTTTTGTATGGGTGCGCTATTGGTCCCTATGGACCTAATGGATGGATAGAAATCATAGAGTCTTTGGTGATCCACTCTTTTCATCCTTTCTTTTTTTCAAACGATCTCTGCAACAATCATTCTACGATTGCTTTCAAACTCGTTTGATTGATCAGGATGTGTATACAGCTTATACTGAGATCTTTAGTTGAGTAGTAGCTACTTCGTTTTTGAAGTAACTATGAATGTAATTATTTTACTGAAATAAAAGTTTTCTTCCCGCAAAAAAAAAAAAAAAGTGTGTGCTCTGACCCAAGTCCAAGTAGCATAAGATAACTTGAGTGCATCACCCAATAGTATAGCCTTCCAATTGAGGGGTTTCCCTACGTGTATCTGGACAAATTTTCAAACTTCCTTAACACTAGGGCATGACACAAAAAGATGGAAGATATCTTCCTACCTGCAAGTGGATCTCTTACAAGTCCCATCTCCTTTGCCTATCCTTAGACTCCTGCAATTAGTCCATCCACCTTTATGCATAATGAGCCAGAGTAATATGGACATTTCCTCTAGTATTTTCTTTTGCCATAACAAAACAAATCTGTTTCTCCACTTATAGGCCTTGTCAGCAAGCTTCCACCTGTTATTCAACGTAGTGTACAATTCTTCAATGCCATCTGATAGAGTAGGTATAGGTAGAAGGTGGGGACTTCCCACCCAGCTAAATTCCTTGCCATAATTTAACACTCTATCCCCTTTCCAGGTGAGGTCATTGTTAATCTGCTCATAACAAGTGCCTGATCTTGATTGGATAGTCTAAATTCTCTTCTAATCTCATGCCATTCTTTCCATCTGATGTTCTCTTCACTCCAAAGTTGACCCGAGATCTGAAGCCCTTTCTTGAAAAGTTGCCAGGCTTTTATCAGGTCATCATCTTTATTAGGCTGGTTTTTTAGTAGAACCGGTACCCAAATAGAGTCTAATCCCATGAATGACCCTTTACCAATAAATACAATAAGTCCTTTGATTTGTTCAAAAGCAAACCATAGGGATTTCCACAATTGGCTCCCCTTGGTTGTACATGGATCTGGGTTACAAATGGCAAATAGCATGGGGAAGTCTCTCCATTTGGGAGCTCTTACAGGTCTGACAAACTTGAAACTCCAGAGCAAAAGATTGGCGCCAGGATTAGATATTGCTTTTATAATCCACTTGGCTGCTAACTTCCAAGCAGCTTGCTAGATGTTAAAAAAACCCATGCCTCCTTCAGCTCTGGGTCTAGTACAAAAAGACCACCTAGCTTTAGAAATCCTTCTTCTAGTGTCACTGTCCCCCCACAAGAAAGATCTGCATATTCTGATAAACTTTTCAAGCCCAGTCTGTGATGAAGCACACCAGCAAGACAAATAAAAGATAGAGATAGGGTATATACAATGATTCAATACTACTAGATTGGCTTGGAACCCTCTCCATCTATCACACTTGGTTCTAAATCTATTAAGAAACCAGTCCCACCTACCTTTCATACTGACCTTGAATCCCATGGGTATACCTAGGAGTCGACCTTGTGGGATTTGTTTGCACCCTTTTGCTTTTAACTGCTCCTGGTCTTTTTCTGAAAGTAAAGCATATTCCGTTTTAACATGATTAGCCTTTGAACCAGAAGCAAGATAGAAAATGTCAACACATTTCAAGGCATTTTCAATGTGTTGAGGAGTCTTCCTGATAGTAAGATTGGTATCATCTGCAAACTGTTGGTTCACCAAGTGTTTCCCTGATGGCCATTCAATTCCTTTGAGAGCATCCTTGTCCACTTGATCCTGGATTAGCCAGCCAAAGCATCTACTGCAATTGCATATAGAAGAGGGGCAAGAGAACAACCTTGTCTAATGGATCTCTTTAACATAAAAGCCTGAGACATTTCTCCATGAGAATACAAAGCTTGGCAGACACATTTGTAAGAAGTAGTTTTACAAAAGAGGTAAACCTTGATCGAATGCCCAAGTCTTGGATAGATTGTACCAGGAAGTCCTAGTTTAGTCTGTCATAAACCTTATCAAAACCAATTTTGATAAAACAAATATCATGTTTTGTCTCCTTAGCATGAGCACATCCCTCCCACAAATTTATTATGGCCTCCAGGAGGTGCTACCTTTTATGAAACCTTTTTGCTCTTGCAGAATCCATTTGTCCATTTTGTTCTTTAATCTATGTGCTAACACTTTGGCGAATATCTTGTAGCTACAGTTGAGCATTCTCAAGGGTCTCCAATTCTTTAATCCTGTCCTATCACCCTCTGGAATTAACTTGATCACCCCTCCATTTAGGTGATCTGGTAAACTGCCCACTGCCATACACTCCTGCTAGAGCTAGAGAAGGCAAGGATCAGTAGTCTCCTCCCAAAAGGCTTTGTAAAACTCTACTAGTAGACCATCTTCACCAAACGTTTTGCCATATGCCATGGCAAAAATTGAGCTCTTGCAGTGTAAGATCCAAATCAAGTTCTTGACTGCTGCTGACAGCTTTGGCGCGCTAGGGCAGGTGGGAAGAAAGGGAAATGCCACTACTTTTTAAGCCAGGTTACTATATAACTGAATGCAAGAGGTGATTGGCCAAAGAAAAGAGAATGGCTCATAGGGATGCCACCAAAGAATGTGTGTGAAGGGTGCATCTTGGGTAAAATGCACAAGAATGATGTTCCAAATGGTATGCTACAGAACATGCCTCATAGGGTGTCACCAAATAATGTGCGTGAAGGGTGCATCTTGGGTAAAATGCACAAGAATGATGTCCCAAATGATAAGTCAGTAAGAGCTGTCAAGAAATTGCAGTTTATTTGCAACAATGTGTGTGGTCCCATGCAAACCCATTTGAAAGCATCTATAAATTTTAGCCTTTCTCCAAGTTTTCCTCTTGAAAGCATAATCTGAAGTATCTAATTGTTTTCAACATTTTGTTGTAATGGCTGAAAATGAATCAGGTTGCAAGCTGAAGACCCTTCATACAGTTAGAAGCGGGGGGGGGGGGGGGTGTGGGAATATTTGTCTGATGCATGCAAAGCATACTTTTCTGCCAAGGGGATAAACCATCAGTGTATTATGCCATACACACCACAGATGAATGGTGATGGAGAGTGCAAGATGCATGGCAAAGGGCAACCACTGCATCACAAGTTTTGGCTCGACACCATCGTATGTGCAGCACACATTTTGAGCCGGTGCTCTACATAGACTTTGAAGACCATCACTCCATCTGAGGCCCGGTATGATAGAAAGCCTACAGTTGACTATCTCCGGACTTCTTAAATGAGAGTAAAGGAAGCAAGGGAGAGCAATGCACCAAAGAGGGCGCAAGGCATTGTAAGCGGATTAAGGAAGACAAGGACAAGCAGGCAAATGAATGATGCAATGGCAGCAAGTAAGAGAACAAATGTGGCTGGATAGCGAACTGGCACAATGTAACCTTCTGACTGCAGCACGCCACCACGAGAAGCTTAAACAACCCAAACAGTATTAACCAGCAGGCTTTCCAAAATACTTCCTGCTGTGGACACCTTCCTAAGATGCAGTTCAGGAAGAAAGAACAACCAACCGGCACAACCTAGCCTTCCTACATAGAGCAGGCTATCACAAGGAGCTACAACAGCACAGGACATATGACACAAGCCCAAAGAATTACCAGGCATCATTTTCTGAAGGAAGACTTTAGGCAGGCATTCCAAGCATTTCTTGGTCTACACAACTCCCTAACAAATGGTTTTGGCATTTCTTGCTGCCCAAACAGTGCCTCAGAAGAACAAGGCATGTAACATGCAAAACTGCTTCACTTTTCTGTTTGATAGCTTGAAGGTGTGCCACTCGTGAATACTTGGTAAAATTAATTCGGGAAAGAAGAACATGAAAGATGTGTAGATGGACCATGTGAGGAATCATGACAAGAGGAAACCCAAAAAAAAAAGAACAGAAAGACCACTAACAACACCACAAATGAGCAATAAAAATACCTGGTATTGTTCCAAGAGAAGATGTTCATTGAAGTCTGGATCCTCTGTTTCTCCAAACTGCATAACGCATATCCTTAGGTCGTGAAACAAAGAAACAAAGCACAAAATTGCCAGAGCCAGATATATTGAAACACTTGCATTGCAAGAATTATTTTCATGAAGTCCAACACCACTTTTCTTCACTTAGTAAATCATCAGCAGATGAAACATTGAAAACATCTTGACGCACTCATTTTCCTGTCTTTGTTCTTGTGTTGATAACATGTTCTGGGAGCACTGTGACGAATACGAAGTGCCTATCATAGCACTGGATACAAATTAATAAACATATAGATGTAACTAAATAATAAACTGTGAACAAACAAATAAACTGATTTAAACAGATGCACCTATATACATAAATGTGTGTGAACGTATTTGGACCATAGGAAAATTGTCAAATGGGAAATTGAAGCCAAGTAACAGGCTCTCCTTGATAAAGGTTGTTCTTCTAAGGAGTTTTTTAAAGCTTGCATCATAAGAAAGAAAGAAAGAAAGATGTATTAACGTCGTCAGGAGGTCTCGTGGGCCCATGAGACAAATTACAATCACCAACAGTAAACCATACGAGCCACTGACGGCTGGAGCAGAGGCTCGCTAAGGCCCTTTGCAGGCTACTAAGTACTAAGCTAAAACCAAAGTAGTACTTAAACTAAAAAAAAAAACACATAACCTGGTGCCGGGGTGGCTCTCCTATGAGCTGCAAAAATATTTCCCAGGTTTTGACACCTGATGGTGGTTGGACTTCCTCTTGGATGCACCTTGCTCAAGCATGTGTCACTCGATTTGCCCAACAATTTGGGAATCTGGGATCTCACTCACAGGAGGCTTTGCTTGCACGACGTAAGCTTTTACAGCATGTCTCTCCGATTATCACTCCTATCCAGGCCATGCAGCTTGATGCACCTTTCACAGGGAGGGAGTTGTCTGATGCATTAAAACAATGTGGCAAATGGAAGTCTCCACATTGGTATGGTCTTATTGTGGAATTATTTCTTACATATTGGGATGCTCTCAAGCCTGTTTTATTGAATATGATGAATTATGCTTGGGAAAATTGGCAAATGCCAGATGCTTGGGAGAAAGGGTTAGTCAAGTTGCTCCCAAAAAAACATCTATGTCATTGGAGACTGACTTACACTTATGCCAATCATTTATAAGTTGGTTGCTAAAACGGTGATTGATAGAATAAAAGGTTTTCTACATGATGGTCAGCATCCTAGCCAATATGGCTTCATACCTCGTCCACATTTCACCGATAATATTGCCAATGCTTATATCGGCATAGAATATGCAAAGTGCACACAACAAGATGTGCTTTTGCTGCAACTAGACATCACCATAGCATTTGAAATTGTTCAATGGGACTTCATCTCTCAAACCATGCACTGTTTGGGCTTTGGGGATAAAATGCAGCATGTTATATGTCGGATGTACTCTAAGAGGAAAGCTGCCTGCATCATGTCTCTGATGACATTTATGATCTATGGACTTTGCATCGATCAATGAGACAGGGATGCCCGCTTAGCGCACTGCTCTATGCAATAGCTATTTATCCAATGCTTCGGGATATATATTACCTTGTGGATACTGATGCCTTGCATAGTTTAGAGATATATGGCAGAAAGCCAATGACTGCACCAGCTTATGTAGATGATTTCTTCTTCACCCCCAAAAATACTAAGAAGTATATTTTGCAACTCATGAGTGCTTTATCCTTGCATGGGTTGACTATGCTGGCTTGCAAGTACATTTTCAAACATCGAAGCTTCTGCCTTTACATGCTAAAGACTAGCATTCCTCTCTATGGCCTGGGTAAATTGTGTTGCCCAACCAGCTTGTTCGGCATCTAGGTTATCCATTGGGCTGTGACGCCAACAAACAGATTAGGTACTTGAAAAGCTTGAAAAGAAACTTGAATATTGGAAGTTAGCCACTTGGCCACTACATGTTCATCTCCGTATTGTGCAATTCATTTTAGTTGCCTACATATAGTTCTTCCTTCCTCTGATGATGTTTATTAAGAAGGATATTCATTTTAGTTACCTACATACAGTTCTTCTTGCCTCTGATGATGTTTATTAAGAAGGATATTCAATAAAAAAGCTAAATTTGTACGATTGGATATATTCTAGTCTTACAAAAGCTATTATTATTATTTTTAAATGTACGCTCTTCTGGAGACTTTTTGGCACTCGAGGCATGGCTGTAAGAGCCTTAGATCTATGAAGCGCCTCTACTCACCAAAAATGCATGGCGGTCTGAATATTTCAAATATTCACGTTCATATTTTGGCACATAAGGGAAAGATGACACATTGATGGAAAAGTTAAGGGTCGGTCTGAATATTTCAAATATTCACGTTCATATTTTGGCACATAAGGGAAAGATGACACATTGATGGCAAAGTTATGGGTTGCTCTTTTTCCTCTACAATTCTTTCAAATTGGAAAGAAATTCTTTCTCATCTCAAATGGCAAGGCCGCACCTCCCTTGAAAGAAATTATTTGCATGTTGGAACTCTGTATTTGTCAAAGGTAAACCTTGCCTTGCAAGAACCCATGCGCTCTTCTTTCATTTCATCCACAAGGATACAATTATTGGGTGATGCCACGGGGACGTAAATTTCAATGTACGACTAAACCCGTGAACATTTTGGCCGTGAGGGGCTGGCCTAGAGGAAGCGCCAACTTCCTAGAAGTCCCTAGTCTAGTTCAGAGTGCACCCGTTAGGCCCAAATGCTAGGTCATAAGAGGGGTCTAAATGTTGGGCCCAAGGAAAACCAATGTTTCATTGGTAATCGAGTGTTAGAGCTTTAATGTGGGGGGCAAACCAACAATGTCATTGGTAAGGAGGGTTAGGGGCTTTAATGAGCCACATGACAATTTGCCATGCACCTTTCTCTCTAAAGGCCCTACATCCAACATTTGACTTCTATCCTTCATTTTGTACAGGATTTTAACGCTACCCTCTTTCTCTCTCTATTGCACGTTTCCTTGGGCACTTCATTTAATGCTGTACAGAATGTGTAAGCTGATGACTGGATCTCATTTTTGCTGCTGGCATGCATCCTAATGCTCCTTCTCTACTCTAGAAGCCCTGGCACGCAGTCCCAAGCTCGTTTTTGCTGCTGTGCGGGCTGTTGGTGCATCTCCCAAGGCCCTCTTGCTGATGTTCTAGCCTTTTTTCTCCTATTTCTAGCCTCTGCACCCGTGTGCCTTGCTCTTCTTTCTGTTCTCACCTCCCAGAATCTGTTTCTCTCTCTTTTCCCTTGGCTGGAAGTCATTTCTACACCCCTGGGGGCCTGGACAAAGGACAGGTGCAAGTAAGATCTTGCCCCTCTTCCATAGACAATGGGTATGGATATTCTGACTTCTTTTTTTATTGCATTTGTCATTTCTGAAGTTGTTCTTGCTTCTGTTCTGCTTCGGGACTCTCTCTAGGCCATACATGTTGTAAACAAACACCCAGCCACAGAGGGTGTGCCTGGAAAGGTCCTAGAGGAACAGTGTATTGCAATTCTTATGCCTTGAGGCTGCTTAAGCACTTTTGGGGACTTGCATTGATACCTTGTCACACTCAGTTGGATGGGCATAGTGGAAATGCCTTAGCCTTGCTTGGTAGTTGGGTGCTCGTGTGCACTGGAATTGGATGCAGGTTGTAACAAACACCCAGCCACAGAGGGTGTGCCTGGAAAGGTGCTAGAGGAACAGTGTATTGCAATTCTTATGCCTTGAGGCTACTTAAACACTTTTGGGGACTTGCATTGATACCTTGTCACACTCAGTTGGATGGGCATAGTGGAAATGCCTTAGCCTTGCTTGGTAGTTGGGTGCTCGTGTGCACTGGAATTGGATGCAGGTTGTAACCAATGATTGGCTTGGACAGTGGAATAGCTAGTGAAGC
The DNA here is from genome assembly GCF_047967505.1 of Dipteris shenzhenensis. Classification (NCBI taxonomy): domain Eukaryota; kingdom Viridiplantae; phylum Streptophyta; class Polypodiopsida; order Gleicheniales; family Dipteridaceae; genus Dipteris; species Dipteris shenzhenensis. Next base: position 45,857,434 of record NC_141617.1, read on the forward strand.
AAAGTACAAGGGTGAGCCCTTATGGGACGAAATCTTTATGTCATGTTTTTCTCCGAACCTGCAAGTTGGTTGCTAGGTAGAGGGCTGTGCTTAAGCTTTCGAGAACAAGGTTTCAATGTATGGAATTCACGACCAGTTTGTACATGGAGGATCTCCTTCTCTATTGCGGTCAGCTATAATATCCACAGCTGGACAGCAAAGAATTGGCACGGGTGATAGCCTAGGCAGAGCTGTGTGGCTGAGGCTAGTTGTTAGAAACAGCTATGGGTTGTGTCCAAACTTTTTGTGCCAGAGGGATTGATGTTGGACAGTGCCTAGTTTGTTTATGCGGATTCCTAGGGCAGCTTGTCAGAGAATATTCACTGATTTGGATGTCAGCTTGCCAGAGATTTTGTTTTGCTTATAGTTGCCAGTTTGGCCATGGATTAAGCACTTGGACATGTGCTGGATTTTGGATGCCTTGTGCTATGGAATTACGCATTGAGGCTGGATGCCTTTGTAAGCCACGGATTGGCTTGTGTTGCAGGTTGTTGAATGCCTGCCAGGATAAGATTCAGTTGGCTGGTTCTAGATAAATGCAAGGCAGTGACCTTGTTGTATTGTTTGCCTTCTGACTAAATTAAAGAAATACCAAAAGGGGTGCAAACGATTTTGGGGCCAATCTGGTGTTGCGCTTGGGGGCAATCTTGCTCCTGAATATTGTTTCAGTATGTGCTTGGCTTTGCTGGATCTATTTCTAAGTGGCTGTACTAAGTATTGAAGTGGCTGTAATTGATGACTAATGGCTGTAATTGAAATGTATGCCAAGTTAGTTATGGTTTACTGCCCTTTAGGAAACTGAAGGCCAGTTTCAGGTGATGTGCTACATCCGGATGGTACATTGATCTCTTTTCCATTGGCAATCAGACAGTATGGTTTGGGGCTGCATCGTGCAATATATCATGAAAATGATCAGTCTTCAGTTGAGTATAGATCAGCCTGCAAAACACCTTACAACCGCTAACTTAAAACGAACATGTCTCCAACATCTACAAGTTTTATAAATTATTAATAGAGCAACCCAGGCTCCAAAACCCAAAATGGTGAGTGTTGCCACCAAAATCAGATGCCTTAAAGGACATAAAGCATGCACCCTTACCAAACCGTTACATCTCTTTTAATATATCCACTTGCTCGGTAAACAATTCTGCATATTGTTACATTAAAATGTGTTTGCCAAAATGTATGCATTATTTATGCACATACTAGAACCACCAGCAATTCCAATCAAACCATTGCTAAACAAATTGAGTGGCATTTACCTCAAAGAAGGGTTCACTGTCACACAAGAGCTACCCTTTTCTGCTGTATTTATTTTTGCCCTCATATTCTTTTCATTTGAGTTACCTTGTTCTCCCGAGAAGAGCAGCCTCTCTCAGTCCTCTCAGTCCCCGTCAGCTCTAAGCCCTCTCTCAGACCCCTTGCCTTCTCAGCCCACTCCCATCCATCTCTCAGCAGCCCATTGCCCTCTCTCAGCCCTCTTTCAGCCCCTTGACCCCTCTCAGTCCCCCTTGCCTCCTTTCACACTCTACTGGTGATGCATTGGAGCCACAGGGTGGTAAGCCCTCGACATGAGGCCCTTCCATGTATATCACCCTTGCATAACAGTGGAGCAATGGGAGGGAGGTCCTGCGCTACACCCTCTGTTGCACAAACCCTTTCTCATTTCCCTGTATGTGTGTCGATCTCTCTCTGATCATCACTGAACATTGATCATCGTCGATCCCTTGATCCCGGCTGGTCATCATTGTCCTGTCCACACCACTGGTCATCGCTGATCGTCGTTGATCCCAGTTTTGTCACTCAGCCTCTCCCACTCAACACTCAGCCTCTCCCCAAATCCGCTCCTAGCAGGCACTACATGGGGGGGACGCTTTTCCTTATCTGCCTCCACCCTGAATTGCGCTGAACCCCCAGCCCTGATCTCGGGGGTTACTTCAAGCTTTGGGGGGGGGGGGGGGGGGTGTGCAAATTTTCAAGACTACACTATGGAGCAGCTAGCCTCCTTGAAAATGTCAAATTTCACAAACCCTCCCTCCTCGACTCCATTGAACAGAATCGTCCTCCCTCGACTTCATTGAATAGAATCTCCTATTATACAATTGTTACACCCGTACCTCATACCCAAAGACGTATCAGAGGCTAAATCAACCCGTGGACACATGAGCAAAATTTTCAGTTATAACAAGAGACTCGAGAGCTAAGTTAGGTTTGGTAGCAATGGAATCACAAATCCACGATCTGGAAGGGCCCAAGAAGCAAGCAGTGATACATGAGGCAATCCAAACATGCAAGATATCCCCCCCTAACCCTCAACTAGTTTCTGCAGTCAAGAATATGATGAAGTGCAGTCCATAAAGACTAAAGTTCTTGTAGAGGTTGATGTGAAGATCGACAAAGATTTAAGAGGTTAAGGAACATGAGGCCAAGTGTAATAATGCAATTAAAATCAGGATCAGGGGCCTACCCGATGGCCGGTAGAAGGAGCAAGACCTTTGCACAGATTAAGGCGACAGCCCCTAGTATTGAATGGCTAGAACATGATGAAGATGAGATAGATGATGTAAAGTGCATCCATCAAGTTGGGCCTTACACTGTACTTACTCTTAGCACACAGGATGCTGGACTTCACATTCTTCACCAGACCAATAAACTGAAGCGACAAAGAATGTGTAATCAAGCAGCTCACTCGGTATAACTGAGCCAAAAGGAAAGTGAGTTGGCTAAGTTCAGTGTAACCACAGAGGCTGGCAAATGGACATATCGTGAGGCGAGGCCCTCATCAATCTAAACCAAGAGACCCGCAGTCTTAAAGTGATGGATGTCCATTTCAGACCGTAATGTAGGTACTTTATAATAACTCAAAGCCGCTTTATGCACTCCTTGGGAGCTGCCTTCTGCCCTCCTCAAATGGATGTATTAGCTGGTTTTTTTGCTGTCCCATAGACCTGTTTGTGTCCCATGGACATTAAGAGGCTTTCCTTCTTTTTTGTCTACCTATGCCCCTCTCAGCCCTCCTTGCCCTCTCAGCAGCAGCGCCCCCCCCCCCCCCCCCCCCCCCAACCCCCCCCAACTTTTCTTGGAACATGATAAGGCAGTATTTTATCATTTATGTATAATGATGCTTGTTCATTCCTTATGACTCTTTAAGGTCAAATTTGGATAGTTCGATTCATTTGTGTGTTTCCTAAGCTCCTCTATATGCCATGTGCATATTTTCCCTCCCCTTCTCCCTATTTTTTGGGGGGAAATTTATTACACACTCAATGAACATACCAAATTTTCAGAAGTGAATTTCTTTTAAGCTAGCCTCTAACACAACTCAAATGCTATGCACCTAAATATTTGCCCAACTCTGGCCTACAGACGGCCAGCTACATTTAGTCAGTAAAACTAGCCTTAGCTAGCATCATTTGGAAGCTGCAAATGTGAGAAATAAATAGTATAAACGATAATCAAGTCAGAGAAGAAATGGCCACATAAAAGTGTCTTGAAAGCATAAATCTAGACCAACAGAGAATACCTTAACCATCGCTTTATACGCATGGCACATGTCACATGACACATGGCAGGATTACTCTGGGGCATTTGGACACACATTTGTTTCTTCTTTACCACTTGTTAGTCCCATCACAAAGACCACTACTAAGTAGCATTACCAACTCTCCACAATCCTCCCTAAGCAACAAAACTAGCTTCAGATTGCTCCATCAGCATCTATTGTAACTTGCCATCCCCACTTCCAACCATGAAGCTTGAAAGGCATGATGTAGAAGAGGATAAAGGAACTTCGCCAACAACAGAGACGTGATGATAGTTGCACATCTCTCTCCCGAAAGCAGTCCCTTATCATCCACTTTACAGACACTCAGGCTCGCCTCGCAGCACTACATAGATGATCAACCTTACGGGATTATGCCAAGATCTACTTGGATGAAGATCTAAACTGCACCCTTCTACAGCAGTGGGACATTGCTCAGGAAGGGAAGTGGGCAGTGGTTCAAGATGGACGGCACTTGATAGGCACTCGATGGGCGTTTGGTGGCTCCCCTACATAGGGGGCAAGGTCTATGAGACTCAGACCACCAAGACCCTAACCTGCATTGTTTAGAGCCGTAATGGTACCATATGGTCAGATCCTTTACACAGACACATCAAAGCCCAAAGTGCCCTTTGCCCAACCATCAGTAGGTAACATACTAGGAGAAGACTTGAGAGATAGGTGGAATGCATGAATAGGAGGAGCGGCAATACTCAAGGATGATCTTAGTCATGTCTCATCAGGACAATCTCTGTTGAGAGGCATGACACACATGGTAGATTTATGTGGATTCGGATCCGACGCCCCTCTTGACAGGAGTTGTTATTTGTAGTATGTTACTTCCCACCCTAGACCTCACATATTGCTCAAGACCTATGCCAGGAGGCTCAAATTTCACCATACACTCTTTGCTAAGGATGAGAGAAAGACCACATCGTAAGCTTGCTTCTTCTGGCAATGCAGGTAGTGGTACGCGCATATTGCTTAGTCTCAAATTGGTGTTGACGGGGCACAGAGCCTTGCACTCATCATCATACTAGATCGTGCAAGGTACTAAGCCAAGATGTGGTGGACGTGTGGAATGAGTGTTGTATGCAAAAGTGTGTAGGGCATTCTCATGAGAGAACATGTGATCATGGCGGCTCGATCGTTGAGGAGCGGTATGCCATTAATATATGTGAATAGAGTGGAAATGCATGCACAATAATCAGGTGAAAGGTTACGATCGAAGTACATGGCGTGACATGTAGTGGTGGTGTGGTATGCGGAGTAAGATGGGAGATGGATATACTAAAAAAGAGATAGGTGTGATCTGCTTTTAGAGGTGGTGGTGAGATAGAGAAATTAGTGACATTTGAGGTGAAGGTAGGGGATCCCATGAGACAATCGACTCAACTCGGCCCCCCAACGACCCCAGCTCTTTGCCCGTGAAAACAAGTGAAACCAACTGATGGGGCCATCAATCCATGCCATTATAAATGACATGATCATGTGTCTAAGGATGCATGCCTGTAAGATGTGACTTGCATTGCCTATCTGCAGAAACTTGGGACATCCTTGACTCATCTAAATCAACCTTTGGCAATAAGATAGTGTCATTGTGAAAATACATAAGCGGTACTTGACGTGTGCCCCTCCTCGCATTGAAGTCCCCAGAAGGAGAACTACCCGAGAAATCCATGATGTCTAGATATCGGATGCACTTCATACCTTCTGCAAGACAAGTGTAAAATGCAAACACAATGAAGGGTTCTTTCCCTCGTTGGACGATGATGGAAGTCAACGTACCTGAGAATTTCAGTCACTCCATTGACACTGATCTTTTTCTTACAAAAAAACTGCAAAGTACACTGTTTCTTTTTGCACTCATTTGAAGCATTTAGTGGGAGTTATTTTCTACCTACACGATGCTACAAAGTGAAGAGTGGGAAGACATGAAGGTATCCATGAAAAAGGCTTCAAAATTCTATAACCTCTACGTTGTCGGTGATGGGCCTCCTCCATGAGTGTTTTATGGGTGAAGATGTGATCCAGTGTGGATTAGTCCGAACTAAAACTTTGCTATGGAGTTGCTCACATGCCTATCCTCTCAACATGCTCTCAAGAGGCGACCCATAAACCTTGGCCATCAATGGCCAATCAAAATAGTCCGGTAGCTACCTACATCCATGGGATCCCTTGCCTTGTAAAATGGGCATGATGGTGTTTGTGGTCCAGGTCGTCGGAAAGCCACTCAAAAGGCTTCATTAAATGGTAGGACTGTAGCATGCATTCCCCACGTGTGGGTTAGGAGTTTTACTTGGAAGTCCTCCTGCTCCTTGTCTTCGCCATTGTGTAACTTCTTGAGAGCCTCTTTTAGACATGATGTGGTGAGGCAAGGGATATCTTACAAGTTGGGTATAGGTTGGCTACGAACGTCATCAAGTGCGCCATGTAATCTTTCCAAAGGTTAGGGTGCTTGTTAGGAACAAGCATTCCGAAACATAATCTCCACCAACTAGCCACATGTTCTAAAGGCAGTGTTTTACTTCAAATTGTTTCTGAAGAACCCATAGCTGGTCCCTCATATACAACTGCCTTTGGTAAAGTGTACAAGAAGCTCTTTTTTAAATTAAAATCACCAGCACGAATTGACACAAATGTGAGGGATTTACTGGTGGTGTTAGACCATGGATCTCAAGTCATGGAGTCACTGGGATCAGAACAACGATTTCCTTCAAAGAGAGATCTCCAAAAAAGGGTAATATAGTTTTGGTGTGGTCAAGCAAATGCTGTATTGCATCACTATATCAAATGGAAGATATCTGATGGCCTAAGCATCTATATAAGGGAAAGGGATATGAAATGCCTGCAAGTTGAAAATTGATGGCTTTGTTGCTACATGCAAGCATTCGTCTTTTGAAGGTTCACCAAATTAATCAAGAAGCTCACCAAGTAACAAGCAGGACTATGGCATCCACATTAGCCTCCCTAATAAAATGAGAGTACTTCCAATATCTATGGCTTTTATTCACAATAAATTCTTACTCCATGGTGCTCCCAGATCCTAACCTGCAATGATGGACTAGCATCTCTTTTGGGCTTTAAAAATCCCTTATATTAAGAAATCCAACAATTAGCATACTGCTCCCATAGACTTCTGATGAATGTTACATGTCCTGTAAACTTTGCTATGATAACATAATCATCTCAAGAATAACACAGGTGTTCCATACCTTCTCTAAGATTGTAACAAGGAGAATGACACCTTTGGGCCGCATGCTTTCAAAAATGCCAGTTGCAACCTGCTCACAGTAATCTATGTTTAGACAATTAGCTTCAAATTATGATATTTTATGGGAATTCCACAGAAGTGCAATGCCAGTTCGAAGACAAGGTAAAGAAATTCCATTAAAAAGGATTAAAGCTTTCCAAAATGTGTGTCCTCCAGAAAAAGCATGTCATACCATACAATATCCATCTCCAAGTGGATTTTACAAAAACAGCTAGTTCAACCCCTTCTTTTGCAGGAATACATCCAATGAAAAATAGAAAGAAAGAGAAAGCAGAGACACCAAAGCCATAAATAAAGCCCCATGGCTTCTTTAAAAGCATTATACTATTCTGACTGCTACCTTCTGATATACCTGTTACAAACTACCATTTCAAGCTTGAAAAGGATCATACACAGTTAGATTCACATACAAAACCAGGTAGAAAAAATAGAGTATATTCCTAAGTGTGCAGGTACAGCACACAGGTAAAACAAAAAATAGATGTACAGGGCATTTTTCACAAGGATACGTAAACAGCTGAATAAATACCAGTACATATGACCACAAGTATGGAGATACCAGGGAGGAGGACAAGCTTTGCTTTCACCCATTGTTTAGTGCCAGTTTTCCTAGATAAGAGCCTTCAGAATTAGAAGTGCATATATCTAGATGAATCCAGGAACATGCCCAAGCTCAGACTGAATCCTTTAACAACAAACAAACAATGCAGTTTTAAGCTCATGATACATACCAAAGGGTTGAAAATCATAAAATTCATCACCCATAGCAAGCAATAGCTACTATGAATTAAGCCACTAAATTATAAACGGAGAAAACGAGACCCCACCCTCTTTGGACAAACAATGGCTAGAAGACAGGAAAGGTATTAAGGCAAGTTAGAAAACACGGAAATTTTTAAAGATTTTGAAGAAAGTGCATCCCCCCCCCCCCCCCCGGGGCGCCAAAACACATACACACACACACAAAGAAGTTTATTGAATTCTTCAAAGGACCAAAAAGTCTACGAGACTGAAAAGACTAGATAGAATACGCTGAATGGGCAGAGCCTCTAAGCGGGCATCCACACCCAAGAAAAATACAACGTAAGCATAAACACTAGTACAAAGTGTCTAAGCCTGTAGAGGGATAGGAATTGTGGCATGTCGTCATTGTGGTGGGCCTTTGTATGCTGTCTAAGGAACCAAGTCCACGTGGTGGCTAAATTCTGTTCTAATGAAACTGGAAAACATTCTTTAGGATAAAGCCTTCCCCAAAATTTTATGTTTTCAACCTGAATGTCACATCTTAGGTCTGAAGGGTAGTTAGCTATGTCTCTTGTATGTCAGACTCCAAAGGGCCCCTTGAGACTCCACTGGTTTGCAAATTTTAGAATCGTTTATCACTTGTCAAACTCTCCTTTAAGCATGCTATTTATTTTAACCTGCTACAGCACCATTACAGAAAGTGGTAATACATCATGCATACAATTAAAACAGTCACACACCAAGTATATGCATCCATTGCCATACTACATACTATGGTGTGTTAACCAATCTTCATTACATCCGCATTATGTGCATTCTGTCCCTGTTATTCAGAAGAGCAAGACTGAGACATAGACTCTAAGACTTGGCACCGAATAAAATCAATACTTTCCCAAGTACTAACCTCTTCTGAGCGATCCTTCCACTTGACCATTAGCTCTCAAACAATCATGTTTTTAAGCCGTTTTCCCCTACATAGTAAATTCCAGTTCAAGGGCTACATAAGTGGTTAGATCACCACATTGTACAAGTTCATCCTCAAACACTAAAATATATCTTGCATTCAACTTCTTTTCCAGTCTACTGACATGAAATACTGGATGTGCCTGAACGCTATCAGGTAGCTTCAACTTGAAGGCCCCTTCATTGATCTTTTCAAGGATCAAAGAAGGACCACAAAAGTGTGAATAAACTTTGCCAGTTCCATTAATATTTAGGGATCTTTATCAAACCCATTGGCCCTTTGAGAGGAATCAAGGTAACCGCTTCTGACTACCATAAAACTGCACTCCATATTGAGCACTAATACTTTCCCTTGCAATTGTAACATATCTTGTTGCTGTTGCAACCAATCAACATTATTGTCAACCTTGTCATCCTCCAAGTCAACCCCTCATGGGGATTTGGGAAATGGACTGATTCGGGTGGCTGAATGCTTAGCACTATTGTAAGCAAATTCCAATAGCAGAAGATACTCTTCCCAATTTGCTCCAGAAGACATAAGCTCTCAACATATTGTGCACGGTCTAATTAACCTTTCTCAAACTGTCCATCCGATTCAAGATGAACAGCCGAACTCATACTGAGCTGATTGTGCAACGTCTTGGACATAGCCCTCTAGAAATATCCAATAAACTTAGCATCTCCGTCATTAATTATTTCAGCCAATATGCCATGCGGGATAAACAACTTTTCCTCAAACATGTGAGCAAGTTATATTCTCTTTTGTAGGAATCAATCGTGATAATTGGGTGAGTCGATCCAAGATCACTCAAATTGTACCATGCCCACAAGAGGTCTATGGTAATCCTATCATAGAATGGAAATACTCTACCATGTCTTTACCCTCAAAGAATGCAACAAGCCACCATATCTTCAGCACTCAACCTTGTTGACTTGGCACTATTGACAGCTTCGAACATATAGCTTAGGTCAAAAGAAGGTTCATTTGACTAGACCCAAAGTTCCTTGTACCCCTCGGTGTGCGGCACAGGGACTGTCATGACATTTGAACAAGATACAGCAGCTTATATCCCTTTTCCCAGGTACTCAGACCTTACTCTTTCAAAAAAGTAGAGCATCCGAAAAGGAATGCTCTCTAATTTTGCTACCAAGAGGGGCATTCCCGGCATGTACTTCATCATATGCGTCTGAGGAAATCATCATAAAAGGCCATATATGTTTAATCGCCTATTTTTAATCTGCTTTTTCACGAGATGCATCCTCTATGCTAGAGGAATCTTCTAGTAGAAAACAAGAAGAAAATAACAAAAGCAAGGAAAAATTACGGTTTGGATGTCTAACCAAATGAGATTTTTTTGGGGTTTTATTTGAAGCAAAAAGCTCATTCAAAGATTATACAGCATATAAATGAATTTCCGAACCAAAAAGGGCCCTAGAAGCAAGGAATCTGGTACCATGCGACTAGGACCTCCTTTTTGCAAAAAGTAGGCCCTGGTCACACAATACCGGATTCCTTCCTTTCAAGGCCCTTTTGGTTTAAAAATTCATATCAAGACATAGGCAAAGTTAACTCGCAATACTAATTCTACTCAAGGCATCACCTACCTTATTGGTAAATCCTTTCAATCGCAGATCTCGAAGTCAAATTCTTGCATAAGTTCCGTGCATTGGGACTTCATGCCCCTTAGGTCTTACAAAATGGCTTCAAAGAAGAGCTATCCACATAGACTACAAAAGTGGAGCCATACAAATAATGTCTCCATTTTTTCAATGCATGAACGTAGCATACAACTTTTCATGTGTTGCCACTAATATTGAGGGTCAATTAGCTTTTTACTTTGAAAAGCTACTCGTCTACCATCCTGCATAATGTTGCATCAACAGCATAGTCACTAGCATCCTTTCGCAAAGAGTTGCTCTTTTCAAAGTATTCCCAGCACTCTCCACAAATGGCGTCCACGTTCTAAAAGAGACTTGCTAAGATATAGTCAAGAAAGACAATAACTAGATTTCCCAAACATGGACAAAAGAGACCCTTCATCACCTCCTAGAAAGTTGCTGGCGCACTAGATGAATCCAAAGATAAGCATCAAGAACTCATAATCACCGAATTGTGTCTGAAACGTGGCCTTAAGACATCCTTCTCAAATGTCGTTACTCTCAAATGGATCTTTGTAAAGTATCTAGCATAAGCCGATCGATAACAATGTCCTTTGGAAGTAAGGTCGGATATTTGGTCAATTTATTTGGACCCTCAGGCAAAGACGTATTTTTATTCTCAGCCAAACACACTAGCTCACACCATGGTAACTTACTAGGTCTCACTTGACCGTGTCAAAAGGTAATCTTGAAGTTTCCACGAATTTTAGTCCTCCTCAGTTGAACTAGCCATGTGCGGCTACCTAAATACGAGTTGCGCACCAGGCACCAATTCGATCTTATGGGCAATGTTCCACTTAAGGACATAGACCCAAAGAAAGTTTCTTCGAAATGCACCTGAATATTCAAACATAATCTCTCATATTAGTTGATCAATGAATGCGGAAGGCCCAAGGCCTCATCCAATATAAAGCCTAAGCCACGGCTAAATATCTCATGATTTCTTCTTATCCCATTTGACCCCTAATCTAGATGGTCTTTCTTAACCTTAGCCCTAGGGCCTTCCACTCTAAGCTAACAGCCTCACCCTCTAGGGTCTCCCCTTAACCTTTGGGCTAGCCACTAGCAACCCCTGGTTAGCTAGGGATGTAACATACTTCCACCCCTCAACTTATTCTTGAAGATCCATCCAAAGATATCTCTATTAGATTCCAACATGCTCTACCTTGGGCGTTTTAATAGCCTTTCTTCAGCTATGCAAGAATCTTAGCATAACCGACATAATTTACTAACAAGATCTGGCTTGAAGTTCCTATGGAAGCATTGCCAAGCTTTCTTTAATATCCAAATGCAACAATTGACTATTAGATTAATGATGTGTATCAATTTGATAAGCCCATGACTCTTTTCCACATTGTCTCTTATCCTCATTTCCCTTCTTATCTTGTCTGGGATAACCCTTCAAGTTATTTCCAAGGCAGTCACTAGAGAATATAGCAGTCAATTGGTCTAAAAAATTCCACTCAAATAAACTATTGACTCGATTAAGACTTGACCACATAGTACTACACATACCTTTTTTCCATCTTATGCAATTAATTTGTAGGCTTGTAGATACCAAGATGATTTGCATACTTGCTAGCATTCAAGAAAACAAGAGATATCTAATCACCAAATCCATCTTCATCTACTAATCAAAAGCCACATTTATGAAACATCAATCCTTAGCATCATGAACATCATCTTATTGTTCTTAAAGGTCATATTCGGTTTATCATTAGAGCTCCCAACCTGGATGCCTTACCATAAATGACGAACTATAAATTCATGTGACAGTTTAGGGTTTAGGGTTTAGGGTTTAAAACTTACTTAGATCTTGCATGGCTTGATTTGAGGAGGACAACAAACTAAATTTTGATGAAAACTTCACTATTTCAACACATATATTCTGCATTTTCCATTTTACTTCGACTCGCTCTCATCATGCAATCTCATAGTCAAATCTACTTTTGCCCATTTGACAACAAATCAAATTTTAATGAAAACTTCACTATTTCAACACATATATTCTGCATTTTCCATTTTACTTCGACTCGCTCTCATCATGCAATCTCATAGTCAAATCTACTTTAGCCCATTTCTTTTCCTGACCTTTCATTCTTTTATTTTAAGTTTCTCAAGGGTTCCATATTCATGGATCACCAAAAGACCAAAGAAAGCACGTGCACATGCGTGTATATGTGGCTCTAGACCAACTATGAATGTACATTCTTCTAAATGGAATATTACTTCTTACAAAAAAAAGAGTGAGTGTGTGCGTGTGCTTCACAATTCATTGTGAAACAAGCATTGACCTGGTATGCAAGAGCAACTAGCTGTCCAAGTTGGAGAACAAGCCAATCCCCTTTACTTTTTGAGGAATCCTTGCAACTGCGATCTTCCTTGGCAAGAAATAAGTTGAAGTGCCTAGGATCTCCACCCACAGCTCCAAGGAGACGACTCAAGCACCTACAACAAAGCATAATATATTAACCCTTCTAAACATGATCCTTGCTACATGATCAGAATGTTGGGCACAAGGAATTAGAAAGCAACATCATCCCATGCTCACACGACAAAAGTCAATATGAGAATTCACAAAATGCTCAAACAATTTGAGAAAAGTAAAAACTCATCAAAACATGAAAATTCACAAAATGCTCGAACGATTTGAGAAAAGTAAAAACTCATCAAAACATTACTGTGAGGAAGGTAGTATGTTTTGACTCTCAAAATAAGAATGCAATCCACCTCCATGTGTACCAGCGCTTGCTCAAGCTTTTGTACTACATAAGCCCTTACTTGATTTGTCTTCACTAGTATATGGCACTTCATTTCAAAACATCATTTATTTATTTTTTACGAAACTTTTGTCCACATTTTTTTACTTTTTAAAAAACATTTGTGGTTGTCGTGCGTGCATGCGTGTGTGCATATGTGCACGTGCATGTGTGCGTGTGTAGTGCACTACAATCTGTGCGTGCACGTGTGCGTGCATGTGCATGTGCGAGAGACACACACACACACACACACACACACACACAGAGTTTGATTTAAATTTAAAACTATGCACCGTACTATGTACTCTGCATGTGTGCACTGCTCTACGTGTATGTGTTTGTTGGATCTATCATCTTTTACATACATACATGCATACATATGTATGTATGTACACACACACACACACACACAACAAGAGCGAGAGAGGTAGATAGATAGATAGATAGATAGATAGAGAGAGAGAGAGAGAGAGAGAGAGAGAGAGAGAAAGAGAGAGAGAGAGAGAGAGAGAGAGAGAGAGAGAGTTTAGTAAAAGTCTTTGAAAGACCAAAGGGTCTACGAGATTGAAAGAACCTGATATAATGAGCTGAAAATGTGGAGTCTCTATGGAGGGATCAGCCGCCAAGACAAATACAACATAGCCATAATCATAGAAACACCAATACATAAAATGAAATCTTTAAGCCCATGCAAAGGATGGAAGCTTTGATGTGGCAGCATTGTGATGATCATCTAGAAGCTTCGGAGGGGTCAAGCATAAGAGGGAGCCTGATGGTGTATGAGGTTGCCAAGGCATAAAGCCTATGATAGAGTGCAGGCAACAATTGGTATGTGTGGTCCGTTGTCATCTCCTACCTATAGCCCTGCATCTAACAAGTGCCACTATCACACCCTTCGTCCATGCCTCCCATCTGGTGAGAATGCAGGGAAGGTCCCCAAGTCTGATCTATGCCTCAAACCAATACCAAGTCTACCGTGTCTCACTCTGATCCTTGGAAACGCCATTTCCCTTAGGCTTGCTAGTCCGTGCTGTATGATTGGAAAAAGTCCATGACCAAGCTCTGACTAGAGTTTGACTGTGCATCCTGATCTCGCATGTGTGTCCTAATCAAATGCTCCCTGCATCAGATGGTCTCATGAATGAAAGCCACCGGGCATCTTTGATCTGGGTAGGACAAGAAACTAGATACATCCCTGAACAGATAGTGATAGCAACCTCAGATCTCATAGTATACAAGGCATCTAAAAGAGAAGCGCTCCTCTGATTCTATATCTTGCCGATCACATTAAGAATAGGTACAACCCTCTCTCGGTATGCTCTCAAACCATCCACTCTCAATGCAAAGCCGGTGCGATGAGAAACTCGATATCCTCAAGTGGTAGAAGAGACGGAGCCGTGTATATATTGGTGGATCAACGAAGACCTCTCAAACCCGCAAGCAATGGTCCCTGTAGAAGCTAGTCATTACAGGAAGCTTGTTGGGTGCCAACAAGGTCCTGAATGTGTGTTATTGCAAGAGATCCTCCCGCATAACCTGGTTCACTTCCTAATATGTGAGCAGGACGAAGGGGGGCTTAATGCTATTCTGAAAGGGAGGAAATCTATCTATGTGAAGCACAAAACTCAAACAATTTGCGTGCATGTGCATACCAACATCTCTAATCAACCTCAGCTGCCAAAGCCTATCTGATGTGGGAATAAAGGCTTATTGCGGATCATTTGTGAAAGCAAGAGAATCTAAAGCCTCTCCACTCGAGTCCAATCTATCTCTCATAGGTCTTGCTCCCAATAAGGGCTCCATACATACCTGTTGGGCAGACCAAAGAGTCAAATAGAAGAGACTTGGTGGACCCAGGATATGAAAGTGAAAGCACTGGCACTTAATGAGACGTATGCCCTGCTCAGTCGGGCTTGCATCGCTGCTCGCATCGTGAACATCGGGCTAGAAAAGGAACCCCCAAGTACGTATAGGATGATGCAACATCCGTGGGTAATCCATCCACTGTGAAGAGCTCTTTGAGCATGGCTAACCAAGATGTATTGAAGGTCATGACCTTGGTTTTACCAAGGTTGAGCTTCAAGTCATGTGTCTCAAAGAACGTATGAATTGCATCCAAGTGTCATTAGAGGCCATCTGCTGAGGATGAGAGTAAGAACACATCATTTACGTATAGGAGGATCTAGATCAAGGATCTACCAAGACAGCAGCCAGCCCCCTAGGGTCCCAATGAAAGTCTCAAGCTTGTCTATACAGAGGCAAAACAAGGTCGGTAATAATGGACAACCTTGTTTGACCCCATTAGTGCTCATAATCTCCTCTATCACCTTGCACATGTCCAAACCGTGCTTGAGACTCTCTCATAAAGTATCATTGATTGCCCAGACGATCTCCTGATCATACCCCAATGAGGCAAGCTCTAAACATTGTCTCAAAAGGGTTTTTGAAAATCCACAACGCGGCAATAAACCCTCTCTCTCTGTGCTCTGGTCTCGTCAATGACACCTAAGTGTGAGAATGTAATCTAGAGTCCTGTGATCGGCTAGCCTTTGTCAAGCACCGATGCATAGATCTTGGATATGACATGTCCAATCATAATGGTCCTATTGTTTCCTGGGCTCATGGGATCCCTTGCCTTGTGAATAGGAGTGATAATGTTAAGAGTCCAAGTGTGAGGGGAACCACTGCAAACCGCTTTGTTAAAAAACATTGCTAAGATCGGGGCCATAGTATTTATTCCATATGCAATAAATTTAGTACGTATGCCCTCATGATCTTTCACCCAGCCATTGTGGCGCTTCAAGGCTGCATGTTTGACACCACCAGCTATGGAAAGTGTGCAGTACTTAGGACATGGTGAGTGCAAGAGATAAGGTGATGGCTAGTTAGGACATCATATACCGTGAGTGCATAAGAATGCTAGAGTGTGGTGGCAGAGGTACTTGAATATTCCTCCACTCCAAAGCGAATGGCCTCGATGATATGCGTCACCCAAACCGATAAGAAGATTTGGCAACTGTTGCAACGCAGAATGCAGAGTTATGGCATGCCCCTCAAACTTCGTAGATGAAACAACCCTATTCTTAATGAGATCGCCCGAGAGCCTAGAGAGAATTCGACTCTCCTTGGAGGTGTAATGTTTGGGCTTCAAGATCAAATCGAACAAGTCAATCAGTTTTAGCATAGGCTTCGAGGAGCTCCAATCGTGGGGCACTAACATTAGTTTCTATTGGATTCCTCCAGGGCAGACAACGAGATACCTGGGTTGTCAAGTGAGAATACATGTTTCAGCAAAGCAGCACTTTGCCTCAGTGTTAAGACTCAAGAGTGTTCCGTGCAACCTCCTCTATTGGAGCTCCACCCAGCTATTTTTGATAAGGCGAGTACCGGTGGTGATCGACATCCTTTACGAAGCAACCTAGTTCATTGCCTTGTGCTAATGCTTTCACACAAGGTGCATGGGGTAGCTGAGATACGTAGTGCACAATTTTCTTTGGGCAGGCTGAAAGGGCACATGCAACACCTGAGCCATGCCAGCCTAGCAGAAAATGATTCTCCTTCAAGCATATGAAGGCCTAGGTACCATCAATCTAGAGATGCAGAGTAGAGCCATGTTGGGGAAGCTTATTACCAAGCATCTGGATCTAGGCTCCAAGTCTTGGAAGCTTTTGCTATGGCACGAGCTTCTAGGAAACACATCTCACACACATGGGCACCACGGAGGTGATGATAGGGGCTTCTAAGAAACACACCCTGCATAGGTGGACTACATAAACAGTCTCACTGATGGATCTTCACGAACGCCCCTCTCACAAGGAAGGGATTACCACTGATGCAAAGCTGGATGAGAGTGTGGCCACAAACCCTCTGCACTAGTTTGGACAATTTGGCAATGGCTCAAGCAACAGGTGCCGCATGGGCTCTTTACAAACTTATGGACCCACGGTTCGAGCAAATGAGGGTGGACCAGGGGTCTGTCACTGCTGCAATGCTGAGGAATACAAGACGATAGCTCACTACTTGTGGAGTTATCCAAGGGCTCATTACATTTGGCAGTGCTCCCTCGAGATGGTGGCCAAGACGAAACGTACCCAATGAGACTTTACCTGTGGCATGGCAGCTTTGTCAACAAAGGGACAACGTGAAGCCTATTGGATATGATCTATATATCCAAGACATGGACCCTCCCTTTCGCCAAAGACCTAAGGTCTCTCCGGAGGACAGTGAGCCAACGTCACAACCTGATTATCTGGGTGGTGTACTGCAGTTTAGTGATGGAGGAGCAGCTGATTTGGCCTGCAACCACCCTCACAACATATGGCCCAATATCATCTGCACCTTACAAGCCACTTGGGAGCAAGGCACAGGGGGAACAAGGAAGATTACTGATAAGCGAGAGTGTTTCTCCAAGGCATGGCCTACAAGCATCTTTTTCAGCCTCACGGATTGAGGAATCCATCAATTGTAGGTTCCCCGCCCTAAATTGTTGGCACCTATTTTTGGGACACTCTAGCAGTAAATTGGGTTCCGGAAAAGCAGGTTGCATAGTAGCTTGTTGCCTCCTTTAGATTTGTCATGCACCCCATGGATTGCTATGATTTCTATTACAAGGTAGGTAAATGATGTAAGAACATTGAGTTACCTCCTTGAATTACGATTAGACCCAATGTTGAAAAATGTGTCAATAACAGTTTAGTCTACACCAAGCACAAAATGCTTAAAAAGAATTTGGTTAATCCTTGTACTCAAATTAAGTAATGGTTTCCAAATGCCCAAAAACATTCTGGCGTGATCTTGAACTGAAGCCCTGCTTATACTTGAACTATCAATCAAGATGGCATGGGAAAAGCTATTGCTCCCAAAATCCCTTTTAATTTTTCTTGTGATTTTGACATTCAAATTTGGGAGGGGTCCGAAAAAATTTTCGTGAAATAGACAAACTTCATTAATCTAGCTATGGTAAGTCAAGTTAAGTTACACTACATGCAGCATGGTTTACTAACGATGGCTTGTCTTCTTGGAGAAGGTATGGTCCCTTCGTGGTGGCTTGAACTAGCCTGCATTTGGTTGAATTAGGTTAGTTGACCCTTGGTTCGACTCGGTTCACCCTAAGCGGCATCTGCTAACTCTAGTTGCAAATGACCGACCACGTGGATGCTTGATTACTAACAAGGGCAATCACCTTATAAACATATAACGTAGCAGTTTGGTTAATGAAAGAGGAGATTTCTAATTGAAATATTTAACACGCCAAATATTATTAACGCGAGGAAACTAAAATAACTTGTTTAATGTAGGTCCACATTTATGTTTAAAAATATAAGTTTTAAAATATGCGGCCATTTAATATATCATGTTATACATACACCACTCTGATGATTACCACCTTGCCTAATGAATGATTGGTTGATTTACCTTGGTAGAGGGAAATTGAACCTTAAGGGTTGATTTCATTTGCATGAAGCAATGAGGTCAAATGATAAAACTTTTCCTAGAGGATTGCAAGAATCTAAAAAAAGACGGGGGCTACCCTCATGAAATTCCGTAGTCATGCGCTTCAAAGCATCTTCTAGTTTGCCTTTGTAAAAGTGTCTCTACAGCCTCACCAAAAGTTTCTTCTTTCGCTCGCTGAAGTCTAAAATGGGAAGTCACAAAGTTTTTCTTCTCTCCCTCCTTCTAGCCAAAGTCTCACATTCCTCGTAGAAGTATGGCCTCCTCAGCATTGTTGTTGCTGCAATTTCATTCCAGCTCGATTCTCTCCCATTCTCTCGCTTCCATTCCCAACAAAGGTCACAAAGGTTAAACCACATAATAATCCTTTGAGGGACTTACACGATTAGGTTTGACTGGAAGGAGAGTTGTAGAGAGGTGAGGATAACTTTCACAAAGGAGAGAAATGCACTTTGGCAAGGCTGAGGTCTTTCGCAAAGGCAGAGAAAGCATAATTAGGTATACTGTTTATTTGGCTAGAAAATACAAAAGATCTTCCTGCAAATTCTGATTTTCCACTGGCATGTCCGATGCAGCATAAAAGGAAATGGGCAGCAGCCCGTTAGAGGGTTCAGAGGGACCCTGATTTATGTCAAAACCGGGAAAGGGAAAATCTATATTTCCAGCAAAGATAAAATCCCAACTGGTGACAACACAGGATGCTAAAGTCTATATACCCCTTGCTTTTTTTTTTGAAAATAAAGAGTGATGTATTCCATTCAAAACAAATCATACAACAGGTGGGAGAGAAAGTACTCTATCCCTAGCCTCAACAATGTGGCAAAAAAGCCATGGAGGTGGTCTAAAATGCCACGACATCCCAAAAGGGGTCAAGTGAAAAACTAAAGAGCAGTCCCATGTCCTCATGAAGGATAAAAGTCTCCCTCGAGCTGCCAAAGAGGTGCCTGTACACCTCTCCCGCTGACTCCTAAGAGTGAAGATAATCTCTGCCCAAATGGAAGCGAGAGTGTCAGCCTCCGTGCATAAATGGTCCCCAAGGACAAAAGAACATCGCGAACACCATATCCGCCATAGGGTAATGCTGGAAATCACCTCCCAGGCTGACCCTACAGCTGAAGTAGGCATGGAATCCTGTGCTGGTACCGGTACCAAAAGTAAATCCTGCGGCTCCATGATGCTGGCCTCCGTGGGACCCCGTCTCTGGCGATGCTGCATGAAGAAACCGAGGTCTCTTGGCTCTGACTCAAAGAGAGTAAAGGCTCCAAATCCTCTCCCCCAAAGAGCAGCGCCCCACGTCATCAGAAAGGACTCAGATGTAACATATGAGAACAACCTGAAGATACATGTCCATACCACTCTAGAGCTAGTGCAACTCTATGAACAATGCTTACTAGATTCCTCTACAAGCTGACAACGCATACACAAGGAGGGTCTACCCATCCGCTGGAGCCAAGTACCCACACGTATGCCCCTATGTATAGTGAGCCAAAGAAAGTAGGAGACTTTCCTGGCTCTACTGATGCCCCAAAAGTGAGTCCAGTAGCTCAGCAAGAGCTCTGCAGTAAGTCCCTGTGCGTGCCAATGCTGGGAGGCAGATAGAATGTGATGAGAGTCTCTCTGCTGAAGCCTGTAACCCGCCCTCGTCGAGTACTGGAAGAAAGAAAGAGGACGAACCCCTGACACCGGAGCAGGCCATGCCCACTCACCTGGGTCCCAGTCAAGCTCCGCAAGAGGTCGACCCTAAAAAAACCAAAGTCTCCATCTATTATCCTCTGCAATGGTCAACCTGGAAGGATCTGTGGCCCATTCCTTACCCAGGCAACCAATGACCCTGACTCTCTGCCAAAGAAGCTCCTAACGATCCAGGGGCTGAGTGGGATACAATCTGTGAGAGGAGTCCGCCTCAAAATAAATAAACGGTGCCGGTCCTAAGCGAACTCCAATACATAGCCTAGCCTCACTAAAACAACCTGACCAAGTAGAAATGGGATCAACATAGGCTGGATCTGTAAGTACATCGCTCCACTCCTGAGGAATAGCTCTCATGATCAGTAATCTGGAGGCAGTCCAAGTGGCCCATGTCTATCTCTGATCACCTCCTCTGACATCTCCGCACCTTCCCTGAACCAATCTCCGACTGTCACAACCCCCTGAGCATGCCATCTGGCCAAGGGAGTCCTAAGTTCTATACCAAGGGAAGATCCTTGGTACCGAACTAGGGGGTTATGGTAAAATGGCTGTCGGGCAATTTCCTCTCTGGAGAAGGGAACTGCTCTGATGAGGTGCTGTCGAAAATGATCCCATATCTAAACAAGCCTTTTCACAAATGGTGAGGAAGGCTGAGAATGCTGGTCCGTCAGGAAGATCCAACTGACTCTACCTGTCCACTGACCTGCTGCTCTGGGGGTCCACTGGTGAATCCCATGCAGTAGGAACTGCTTCCATGGCTAATCTCCTGGAGTCAAACCTCTAAGAAGAAGTTTGACTAAAAGGACTCTGCTCCGCATCTCCGAATCAAGAACCCCAAGTCCTCCCTGCGAGAAAGGTAAAGTGATAGTATCCCATGAAACTCTGGCCCTAGTGTCCTCAGAACCATACCCACCACTCCACAGAAAGTTCCGAAGCAATCTCCTCACCTGACGAATCGAGTCAGCATGAAAGCACCAACATGACGCAACATACCACATAGTCGCTAGTAGAACCTGGTTGAGTACCAGCGCTCTACCGGCCAAAGAGAGTCTAGCTGTACTCCAGTAGGCTAGCTTTCTCCAAATACTCTCAAGAACTGGGGCAAACTATTGCGTCAGGGACACCTCAATGCCAACCTGGAAGCCTAGATATCTCGTGGAGGTGCCTCTAGGTATCCATACAAAGCCTCTGTCTCCTCCCCATGCTGGGGTATCTTGCTGAGCTCCAGTCCAGATGCCTTTTGATTTGTTCCAATTGACAAGTCCCCCTGAGGCTAGGCAGAACTTGTCAATTGCATCCGCAGCAGTAGCAAGACTATATGCATCTCCTCTGACTGTCAGTGCCGTATCATCAGCAAACTCAGTGTCCAGAAGCTCCTGCTCCTGCTCCTGCCGGATAGGCAGATGAAGGCCCAAAGTACCATGACTGGTAGCCTGCATAAGGTATCCCATAGCCTCCGCTACAAAAAGGAAAAGGTAAGGTGCAAGCAGGCATCCCTGTCATACCGATCTGGATAGCAAAAAAGCCGGTCCTCTGCCTCCACAGACCACCATCCTGCTAGAAGAGTGAGAGTAAAGTGAGGAGACCCATAAAATCCATCTATCACTGAAGCCCAGCCTCCTCATAGTGCCCTCCAAGAAACCCCAGTCCACCCTGTCATAGGCCTTCTCAAAATCAAGAAGGAGAACTGCAATCTCCTGCTGACTCTCCTTCGCCCTGTGAGTGGCCTCCCAAAAAGTGAAGATATTATCCAAGATACTCCTATCTTGGACAAATCGTGTCTGAGTAGCTCTGATGATATCTGGCAGCATAGGCTTTAAACGAAGGGCCAAGGTCTTCGCTAGGATCTTATAGGCTGTCCCTAAAAGTGTAATGGGTCTCCAATTACGTAAGACTGTCTTGTCTCCCCCTTTCGGGATGAGACAAATCATACCTGTGCATAATGCCTCACCCAAAGATCCTGTATCGAGAGCCTCTCAAAAGGCAGAAAGCAGATGAGGCCCAATCGTATGCCAGAGAGCTCTAAAAAGAAGGGGCGACAGACCGTCCTCCCCCGGGCATCTGTCTCTGGGCAGCTCATGTAACGCATCTGTGATCTCCAGGAGTGATAGCGAACTATCCAAAACATGACTCATCCTGTCTGAGACCATCTGGGGGACATGACTCCAAATCTCCTCTCTGGCTCTGATCATCTCCTCGGTGACTGGATCGGCGGTGTAAAGAGTGGAATAGAAATCAGAAGTGATCTCAACAAGACGATAAGGATCCGTCTGAAGAGACCCGACCTCATCCACAAGTCTACGAAGACTGTCCGAAGAGTATCTCTGACCCACTGCCCTGAAGAACTCTCTAGAGCATCTATCCCCCTTCTGGATCCAGAAGGTCTACTGAGAGTAAAACCCGAACTGGGCCCTCCTACCTTGAATCTCCTCTAGTCTCTGCCTTGTCATCAAGTTTGCCACACAAATTTTGAGGCACATGCACATATGCTACACAACCAAATGTATGGAAATAGCCCATATTAGGCTTACGACAAAACCATGCTTGATAAGATGTCATGACCTTAAGAGCCTTCGTGGGACATCTGTTCAGAATATGATTCGAGCACATGATCACTTCCATCCAATAATTGTGTAGCAAGACTTTTGCTTTTAGCATGCATCTCCCCACCTCCAATAGTGACCCATCTTTCCTTTCACCCTTCCCATTCTGTTGAGGAGTATACCTCACCATAAACTAGTGTGAAATGCCCTTCTCGACAAAAAATTGTTGCAATGCCTTGGACAAATATTCCCCCTCTCGATCTGAACAGAGGATCTGCAACTGGCATTCAGATAGATTTTCAAGCAAGGCAACAAATTGTTTGACCACATTATAAACTTCAGGCTTCTGCTTGAGCCAAGACCCAAGTAAAACATGTGAAATCATCTATGAATGTGTAACATAATAAAGATGACCTCACAGAGACGGAGTGAGAATGGGCCCACAAACATTAGTATGGATGAGCTATAATTCCGGGAGCCCGGACTGTACCATCCTTGGGAAATGAAAAATGATGCAGTTTATCCAAAATACAGCCCTCAACATATTTTGTTTGGAGGAGTCTCCAAACGAGGCAAGGCACCAACCATATTAAGCTTCTGCAATAACATAAGGCTGCCATAATTCACATGCTCAAACCTAGCATGCCAAAGGTAGAAGCCACAAAAGCTGAATATGCTCTTTTCTGATAGGCATCAAGCTGAAATAACATGTGACATAATGTACCAGTGAAACCAAGGCATAATATCTACCCTATCATGGACCGTACATCTGTCATCCCCAAAGATGACCTGGGAGAGAAAGAAGAGAAAAAAAGTAATTCTTCTTAATCCCAAAAGGGCATACAAAACATCCTAGATGCAAAGATCTCAACCATCCATGGTTGTGAGTGAAAGTTCTCCAATCCCTTTAACTGGATAAGAAGAATTGTTGGCAGAAGAAACTGACTTGCCAACCAATGCACTAGATAACTTATCAAAGAAAGATTTATGTGAGGTAATACGGTGGGATGCACCACTATCAAAGTACCATGTCTTAGCCATCTCATTCACATTAAAAATACGTGACTCCCAAGAAACATCATAGCTGCAAGTAAAGAAGGCCAATCATGCTCAACAAAATGGACAAAAGTATCATCACAACTTGCATTATGAGCTAAGCCTAAAACTGCCATACCAGCCTCTCTCTTTTTGTCTTTTGCAAGTCTCTTGGGACATTCACTAATGTGATGACCAGTCATTTTTGCAATAATGGCACTTGCCTTTCTTGAAAGGCTTTGAAGCATCCTTTTTATCTTTCCCACCTGCATGTATATGTCAAAACCACTGCTAGAGGCATGGCTGAGCTTTCTTTTTGCCCTTAACTTTTCTCGAAAAAGCATGCTCCCCACTACGAGAACATGAAGCCATATTCTTTTGTGTCTGCTCCTCCTGCAACAAGAGTGCTATCAACTCTTGAAAAGTAAGGCGATTATGATTCCCTAACATCGAAAGGTTGAGAGACATGAAAAGAAAGATAAGACTCCGGCAAAGAGTTCAAACTAAAAGTAACAAGCTTTGAGTCCAAAATGACATCATCAATGTTCAAACGTTGCTCTCGCAAATCTTGGATCCCGGTGACATGTTCCTGCATAGAGTCACCCTCATCCATGTGCACGCTATCAAGCTCTCTACACAAATATGAGAATCTCGCCTCATTACGAGCTTGAAACATATGTTCCAAAATATCCCAAGCATCTTTAGCAGTCTAGCATGACCGGATATGAGGGAGAATAAACCTCTTGATATTCACTCAAATCAAAGACAACCTTAAGCATTACATGTATCCCACCTCCTTTGCTCAGGAGTAGAGGGACAATAAACCTCTTGATATTCAGTGAAATCAAAGACAACCTTGAGCATTACATGTACCCCACCTCCTTTGCTCAGTAGTAATACCTACAAGTGTCTACACTTGTGCTTGCCCTACTGGGGCAGCTTGTTGTCCTTATTGCCCACGACCTGCACCACCACCACGAGCTCCACTTGCTGTGGAGGAATGCGGGGTGCTATAGGACCGAGCACCTGTAACATAATTCCAGGTGCCCTTCGCAACCAACAGATTGCGAATAAACAAACTCCAAAGAGGATAGTTGGTGCCATCCAACAGATCCTCCTAGGCAAGCACACCATTTGAGCAAACAAAAAGAGGCAAACAAAATTCATGTGAAAATGCTCACAAACTATCTGTGCTTTTCTTAGAGTATGCTTGCCTAAGCAAGCAATAAATGACTGATGTTTATCTATGTTTTGAAAAAAAACAGAAAGGACTGAAAATGCAACTGCAGGTGCAAAATATGGGCTGTCCTTGCACAATACTGCCTGTGACAAGTTCAAAACAGCCAAGAGAGATCTCCAGAAGCCCCACCACAGTCCCGAGAGTGATGGAAAAGCTTCAAAACAGCAAAATAGTCCTGAAAAACACCTGGAAAAGTGTGTCTAACCCCCAAGAAATAGGCACCCAGTCTAGGAATGATTGTTGTGTGCAAAAAACAGCAGCAAATCCCACAAAAACAGGTTCAGCTGGCCGTTTTGCCAAAAATGGGTCCAAAATGAGGTCTCTGAGCCTAGAAGAAGCTCCCAAAGTACTCAAAAAGAGGCGCCCAGCCTTGAACTTGCAATTGGAGGTGGTGCCTGGTCCAAACGAGATCGAAATAAGCAAAAAAGCCTCCAAAAACCAATAGAACTTCTCTAAAAGTGGCGACCAAGCAAGAGGACCCTGTAGGAGATGGCTATTAGCAAATACGAGCTGTTTTGGCTACGTTCTTCGTGACAAAATCTTAAGTTTTTCACGATAGAATTGAAGGCAGAGGGCATTGGAGGTGCGGGTAGAGGTGTGGGAACGTGCTTTGATGCCAAAAGTTGGAAATGGAAGCAAGAGAACACGAGAGAATTCAGCTGAAGCAAGCTGGAATGAAATTGCAGCAACAACAATGAGCTACAAAACTAGGGTTTTCATAGAGATGAAACCCTAGAATGAACCCTAGCTGGGGTCAAAAGATGTGTGGTGCCTGACTCACCCACAAACTCAACCTCTAACTGAGGTTAGGGGTAAAAAACCTTAATAAAGGGAAAAAGTCCCCCTTATTACATAACATTTGCCACTGCTTTAGGAAATATAAATATTTCAACATCCTCTACAAGGCTGATGGGCCTTTTTGACTTATATATGCAGCCTCACACGCTTAGACAGCCCTCCTATGAGTCCAGCAAAGCTTTAAACTCCTAGTTGGGACTACATGCCCTTGGGTCTTTTGCTGAAAAGCTATGTGTCACCATAGAACAGGCTTCCATGCCTTTCATGTCTCAACTGCTGCATCCAGTTGGTAGATTGTAAGCTTTAAAATCTAGTCTATGAAGCATGGAAACTAGCAACAGCAATTACATGATTTAACTAGCATGGAAGAGTCATTAAGTGGATTCCAATTGAATGAACAGTAAACTGCGCACATACAGCTCCTCCCGACGCTTCTATGCTTTGTTTATTGGCTCTATCTTCAAAAGTCTATGCAGCCTCTTGATTTTCCCAATCCATTCCTCAACTGATGGGCCTGCTTTTACACAGTTGTTGTGCTGGACCACGTGGTGCTGCTGTGCCTTGCGCAGCTATTCTCCTTGGCTGTCACCTCTCGGCTGTTTAAACAATCGTCACAAGTTGTCTTGATGGGCTCATGGGCCCTTATAACATCTCTTTTTGAGCTTCTACCGTAGCCATAATCAAGCTATTCTAGCTATATCTACTCACCACAAGAGCCGACCTACCTTGCAAAACATCTAGACAGGAAGTCAATAGTGAGCCCTCCAAAGATTTTTTAACCTTTTTAATGAATTCACTGCTTCTCCTTAGCTCAACAGACTGGTGACTACTATTCGGCTGAGTGTAGCCATTGTCACTCTTCATCCCAAAGGCCCTTTTTTTTTCCAAGAAAGAGACTTCTATTACGTAAGAGAAAAAACCCGCGAGAGCAAGCTCAAAGCGGAATACATCATGAAACCATGAGATCCCAAAGGCCTTTGACCTTATCTCAGACAGAAAAGCAGACAGAGGTCAAGCTTATCTCGGACAGAAAACAAACAGAGGTCAAGCTTGAAGGTCCCCTCTCAACCACTACCTCTACTACTCCCCTGGACTTCCTCATAATCTTAATGTCTAGCTCTAATCACAGGAGGCTTAGGGTCTCAGACTCTTGTTAGGTCTAACACCAACTTGAAATGGAAGAATAGGGGAAAAGGTAGGCCCTCACACTAGTGACACACAAAAATAGACCTAAAATGTACATTATTAGGAGAAAGAAGTATTCGATACATCTATAGTTAGGGTTGCTACCCATACCCTCAGAGCAATCTAGCCACACTTGTCTACGTACACGTATGATTACACACTTGTTACCATAGTTTCCAAAAAAATATGAGTTTCTTTAAATTTTTATGGGAGAGTGGATAAAATTTGTTATCCTTGCAACGCCTACACAGCATCAGCTTTGGATATTTTGGACTACTTGAACAACAGTCAAACTTAAAAAATCTGCCATCCTCAATCAAACTGTACTAAACTTGAAACTACCAATTTGAAGATTAGGCATTACTCTGCTGCAAATAATCGAGTGCTGTAACGGGGCAGTTGTTCCCCTTCTCTTGACTTGCCTTCAGTCAAACTTGAACCATTCAATCCTGCTTGATTAGCCTTGTCAGACCTGGTAATCATGCCTTCTTCATCATTAGCAAATGATTCATCCGTGCTGGCAGCATCAACTGTAATTTGAGAATCACTCTCCATACTCCTGGGTCCACCACCAGCAGCAATAGTGGTAGAAGTAGCAAGAATCTGCACAAAATCCAAACACATGTTTCAGCTCGATTTCCTGAATTTGAAAAGAATGTCAAAAGATGAACATTATACACATTGTAAACATAATCCAAAGGTTGATTAAAAATAACGTTATTTGCAGATGTCTAGTAATGACCACCATGACCAGCAAAGCTCAAGACAGCTGTAATTTTTAAAAAACATTATTTGCAGATGTTTAGTAATAACCACAAGCAGCAGCAACGCTCAAAACAATTGTAAATTAGGCACTATATCCAGCCCTTAAATAGAACACCTGTAATAAAATCTGTGCCTTGAAAAACTCACCACATTTCGACACAGATGAAGCCAGCGCGATGGGCAAGATGGACTGGCTGCCTCCAGCAAACAAAGGAGAGTCAAACGCACCAGCTGAACAATTCTGAAAGGTAGATCGATAATCTAATTAGTATGCTGAACACAGCAGGGGTACCCCGAATTGACCAACCACTAACCCCTATAAGGCCTTCAGGCACAACATGGTGGAACCAAACAACAAGCATACAATGGACCCAAGATCAAAATTTCCTGATGAGAGGAAGTTTTGAGTATTAAGCATGCCTTTTAGGCTAAAACTCAGAGATCACACTATAATTCATAGTTTGACACACAATTCATATAAGATGGTATTTTCAAATAGATTTCTACACAAAGCTTGACAAGAGGCTGTAGAGGCGATCAATCTTGCTGTTAAACTAACTCTTAGCAAGACAATTACAAGATTGGACTTTCTGCCGGGTACCAGCTGCCGTCTGTACCTACACCTAACCTGCGCCATACATATGCCCTAGATCTTTTTGAATCATAAGGGAGCAGCACAGCACAGATAGCTCTCTTGACGTCACTCTGGGCTGGCCTAAGCCCTTGGCCCAGTTCTGGGGGTTAGCTCTAGCAAAGGGCCTCCAGGTTTAGGAAGGCTAACATGGAGTTCCCCAAAACGAAGCTATTTGCCTCTACCCCGACCAACAAGCCCTCATATTAAACTATTGCAGCTACACCCAGCCCCTTTGCGCTGACCTACAAGAAGGATTGGATCAGACCCCCAGGAACGCATTTATTATCTGAAGCATGAAATTAGAGAGCTCAGGCTCCTAGTTGCAGCTCTCAGCAGAAAGGTGAATGAGATGGAGAGCAAAGGCAAGCAGGAAATCATTGCAGAAGTTATGGAGAAATGTAGCACATCTCCACCAGCACCAATACTCATCTCCATGGTGAAGGAAATGATCAATACTCAGGTCAGTTCAGCCAAAGAAGAGATGGCCATTGTTGCCAACAGCAAACTTAACAAGGCAGATCTTTACAAAGAAGTAAAAGAGCAGCAGGCCATAGTACGTAATAAGAAGATACTACGCATTGGAGGACTGCCCAAGGATTGTCTTGGCTGTTTTAGTGTAGAAGAGGAGTACACAGAAGATGAAAAGATTGCATGCCTCAAGAAGGAAATACCACAAGTAGAGTGGCAGAACTAAGCTTCAGCTCATGAGTATCCACTGACAGGGGGCTCATACAAACACAGGCAAACCATGATGTCACCTATATGCAACCTTTTTATCCAATTTAATGCCTCTATGTATCCAAACGTTCAGTTTTTCCGATTCCAGAAGACGACAGCTGAAAGTGGCTCATCTATATCGGCACATAAGAGTAAATTTGGTGTAAGCCCCTCTGTTGTTTACTAAATTCATGGTAAAATATTAATGAAAATGAATTGCAAATTAAATGAAAATGAGTGTGATTTGAAAAGATGTAATTTGGAATCCCCATGCATCATGTTCCCAGAAAAATTTAATTTACCTGCCTTATTTAAAATTCCTATCTTAAACTGATTGTGGACCCACATGAGGCAAAAAAACAATTTTCAATTCATCCATCTTTGCTCTTTGCACATAGGCCACTAGAACATATCTCGAATTCTGATATACTATCAGCCACTGTCCTACTTCTTCCTGAAACAAATAAAGTACACACCCTGCATCAGTCTCTGTATCCAACATTGCGAAAAGGTTCTCCTCAATTCGCTCATCAATCATGGATATCTGCAGTCCAGCAAGCACTGAAAATTATTCTAGTGAATACACCTTTAATAAGACCATTTACGTCATAAGAATTCAAAGGAAACCAAAACAATATTCATAAGTTTTTATGTCAAACTGAGTGCCTTACAGGATCACGTTCAGCAAGATGGCGCAATGTAGAAACTGCAGCTTGTCTAAGAGCTGGCTGTACAGGGAAAACTCCAATCAGGAGTTCAACGACATAAATAAGCATGCCTAAAAATTTTCTTTGTCACCATTCATGTTTAAAGTTCATTTGACTCATCCAGAGAACCAGGTTTCATCATATAGTTTGAAATAATGAATTCTAGGACACCTAACTAACCTGCCTGGACGAAAGTGTTGGCTTGAGTGTCTGTACATGTGTATGAACCGACACAGCTTGAGGTGCAAACAGAACTAACTGCTGTGTGAACAGTACGCACCTGCATTAAAGAACCAAATGAGCAAAACTCAACTAGGGTAAATACTATACCTGCAATGAATATACAAAGAACTAATATTAACTTATATGCAATTTTCCCACGAAAAATGTTTTCAGAAAGGTACAGAAACTTTGTGAGGCCTCCTAAGCTGAATGCAGTCTGGTACACAAAAAGCCTTCAACTTCAATCAATGAGAGTACATACTCTAGCAATGCTGCAGGTTCCTCCCCAGAGCTTATTTCAGAGACTACAGACTGGAAGAATTCAAGCACTTAGAAGAGTCAGATAACATAGGTTATAAACTTAAAACAGGGCAGAAAAACAAGGCAAAGATTTGATAGCATAAGACACACAAGTCTGCTCTGTGAAAGACCTTCTCCATTTCCATTTCCCATCCCTTTATCAGTTAAAGCATGCTTGCCTGACCTTGTGTGCATACAACAAATATCCTCTTACTCTGAATTTACAAAATTTATGTATATCATATTCTTTTCTTTCGAGGCTATACAAATATAAAAGTTAACTAGAATATGAAGAAATCAAAACCTTGCATCGAGAGAAGAATGAACTCCCCGGTGAAAGCTCTGGACCTACAACTGCAACAATAGCATTCACCACACGCCCAAGACTTTGTTGCAATTCTGGGCCAGCATGCTCCTCAGATAGTAGAATCTCCATGGCCAGAGACATTGTTACCTGGAAGAGTGAATGGAAGTAAACTAGTATTCGTACAGGTAAATAAGCACAAGTTCCTTGGCCATGGCACATATACACATGGTAATGGAAAAGCATCCCCCCTACAAGGCTTGTTCCATGTTGAATAAAAGTGTACCAGAAAATACTTGACTTGTTTCACTCAGTATGCATTTTTCCAGAAAAATAGAGGGAAAACCAAGTGGAGGCTAGTGGAACCTGTAGCAACCCCCTCTACCCTGAAGGTACAATGGACAAGCAGTGGAGACACAATATTTCAAGCCTATACTTCACCACAATACACATGAAAAAATTTTAAAAATCAGAATCAACATGCCAACATTCACATACAAAATCCAATTCGATATATAAAGTTTCGGAAGATAGAGGGAAAACCAGGTGGATGCTAATGGAACCTGTAGCAACCCCCTTTATCCGAAGGTACAATGGATAAGAAGTGGGGACAATAATAATTCTTCACCACAATACAAATAACCAAATTTAGAAACCAAAATGGACATGGCCACAGTCATATGCAAAATCAAATTCAAATTCAGGCACATGGATACAAATTCAGTGCAGCAGTAAGCTTTTTTTTACTCAATAACAATAGCACCTTTTTGGACAATATTTCAAATCCTCCTACCTGCTTACCATAATTCAGGGAAAAAAATATATATATGTTCGAACCCAGAATCCATTATCATTTCTTGGCCTAAGGCCCAAACAAGATACTTCATCAGAATTCAAAGAAGAAAACAGACAATCTATAATGGAAATTTGTAATTACAAGCAACCAAATCTTTAAATAATCCGCACTGTATTTCAATGAGTTCGGTGACTTGGATTACATAGTTTCCCAACGTGAGGTTGTTATTCTGATTCAAGCACAAAAATTGCATTGTTTGTGAGAGAGAAGGGAGGGGGGGGGAGGAGGTTGGGGTTGGGCACAGGGAGAGAGGCCAAAAGGGAAAAAAGAAAAGATAAACAGGAACTTGCCTGGACATGGGGGACATAAGACAGGCCTGCTGCCTCTATCGTAAGCCATAGCCCATGTAAGGACCAGGTATGAACACTATCTTTAGGGTCTCTGGCCATTGTACACAGAGTTTGCACTGTCATAGGCACTAAAACTGATAGTGCCATGCCTCCTTTACTACAAAAGCAGAGTCGTGATCAGTGCTGATGCAGATGCAGTCCTTGCATTGAAGAATCTTAATGGATCTTTCAGTATCACAAATTATAAACTTCCTCCTTGCAGAATGAATTATCACTAACCTGCATGTTCACCTGCTCAGAAGTAACAATTTTGAATTGTGTCCAGAGGGAACATCAGACAAAGGCTTTCAACGTCTTACCTCCTGTGAATGCACCCTAAAGCAAAGGCAATGGATCCCTTCAAATAGACATCTGAAGCAGCGGCAGCATCTGTAAGGAGTGATCGCATCTGTATAAAAACAGGAGATATCTTAATCAAAGCTCTGTATAGTCTTGCTGTTTCTGACAAGATAGTAATCATTAAGAGCTGGATAATGTATCAAACATAGGTATGCCTAACCAAACACTGAAGTACAATGCCAACATCAGAAGCGCATTCTCGCTATACCAAGCGTGCAGCAAAAACATCATTTCCCAGGCGGGCAAGAATCCCAAGCCCTTCAGCAGACGCACGCCGCTGAGAAGATGAAGAAATCTCTTCAGATAGAATTCCCTGCAGTGTAATTAAAAGGTCAAAGTGCCATTCCTGTTACAAGAACAAAAAACCATGCCATGCAAAAGCACTGGTATGAACCCATTGATCACTCAAAGAGTAAAATATATAACTTATCCATTTGTGGTGAAGTCACTAAAAATTAGTACAGCTCACTACAATTACCCTGAGCTTCACTCAATGTACTACAGGTGTTAGGATGTCCTCCATCATACCCATGTTTCCAAGGAGCCGCAAGCGTTGGGCTTCTCAGCACAAGAATTGTTTTTCAACCCATTAGGAAAACAAGTGGTCACATGATACAAAATGCCAAGAGCAACCAACTATGAAAGGATAATCAGACCAACTGATCACAATTATATGAAGATATCAAAGGGGCATCATGAGGAAGGTTCTAGTTGATCATGACATTTATCAAACTTTTGCACCTGTCCAATCTTACCCTAGCAATGAACATAAACAAATGCATACATACATGTTGTAGATGCACATACACATTCACATATATAGAAACACGCATGAAAGCGAGAGAGAGAGAGAGAGAGAAAGAGAGAGAGAGAGAGAGTTTATAAAAATTCTTCGGAAGACCAAAGGGTCTATGAGACTAAAAGAATCTTGATACAATTATCTGAGGGGTGGAGCCACTAAGCGGGCATCAACACCGATGATGAATTAAAAAAGAAAAGTCCATAGTCATGATCATAACGGCACCAATACATTAGAGAGAAAAATTCCCCGAGCTTAGACGCTCGGAGTTGGCGAGGCGCCAATCCTAAGAACGGGGCATTGCTATGTGAGGCTGCTATGATAGCATAATACTTGTGATGGAGCGTTGGCAACTATCGGCATGTGTGGTTCGTTGTGGTCTCCTGACTATGGCCCTACGGCGAACAAGCGCTACTGTCACTCCTATGGGTCATGTCTCTAGTTTGGTGAGCATGGAGGGAAGGTCCCCTAATATGATCTGTGTCTCAATCGCTAGCGAGTCCATCGTATCTCTGGCTTGGGTCATGGCGTCTGCCATCTCCGTAAATCCTACTAGTCGGTGCTAATGTGGCTGGAAAAACTCAGTGATCATGCTCGGAGAGAAGTCTAGCTGTATGCCCTGATCTCGCCTATGTGCTCGGAGCCACGACTCCATGTCAAAAGCCCTCATAAATGAAGGCTGCCAAGCATCTCTAATCTGGGTAGGACAGGAGACTAGATAGGGGTCCGAAACTACCCCTGAAGAGAAAATGATAGCGACCTCTAATCTCATAGTACACGGGGCATATGAAAATGAAGTGCTCCTATGACTCAATCTCTTGGTGATCGTATAGGGTGCACATGTAGACCCTCTTTGGGTATGCCCTCTACTTAACCACTCTCAATACAAAGCCTGTGTGATGAAACAAGAAATTGTCCAATCGATATCCACAAGGAGTCGGGGAGGGCGTGTGTTGTAGGAAATAGGAGAGTGAGAGAGCAAGAGAGCTGAACGTAAGCTTTACAATAGATGAAGTGACAAAATACAAGAAGAGGGAAAGGTTTTGTCTAAGTGACAAAACCTTATCCTTAACTAACCGTAGTTAGTAAACTAACTGTGGTTAGGGGAAAAAACCTCTAAGGAGGAAAAAGTGCCCCTAACCTACTTATTACATTACATTGGTCACTGCTAGAATATAATAATAATTCCAACACCCCCCTGCAGTGCCAATGTCATGTACAACGAAATGATCAATCACCAAAAGGAGATAAGTTCAGGGCACTGCGAAATGCCTCAAACTTTTCATGTGGAAGTGCTTTGGTGAAGATGTCTACAGCATTGTCATGTGTTGACACAAAGATCATACTAATCTCTCCTGCATGCAACTTCTCTCTAACATAGTGATAGTTGTTGGAGATAAGTGCACACTAAG
Source organism: Dipteris shenzhenensis (assembly GCF_047967505.1). Lineage (NCBI taxonomy): Eukaryota > Viridiplantae > Streptophyta > Polypodiopsida > Gleicheniales > Dipteridaceae > Dipteris > Dipteris shenzhenensis. Next base: position 45,891,759 of record NC_141617.1, read on the forward strand.
TGTACTATTTCCCTAGTCTACATTTGTCTAGTCTAGTCTAGTCTTTGTGTCTTGAATGTGTGCCATGTGGCACCTCTACAATTATCCCATAAGCACTCTTGCTTTATGTCTTGTACTTTGGCCCATATATTCATGGGTCACATCATTGCAATCTATCTAGCTAGTGTCTTGTCTACACTCTTCTCAAGGTACTTCTTTGTCTTTCAATCTTGTTCTTATTTTACTTCTAGTTTTCTAGTTTCTAGTTCTTCCTTTTATATTCCTACAATAGTGAACCTCAATGTGCTTCATGTGAGCATGAAACACACGATTCTTTGCCACTGCTATAGCACTCTGACTATCAGTGAGAATCGGAGAAGGACCCTCCAATGAAAGATGAAGATCAACAAACAAACGACGCAGCCAAACACATTCAACTGTCGTTGTGAAAGCTGCAATGTACTCAGCTTCACATGAGGAGGTAGCCACTATAGATTGTTTCTTGCTCAACCAAGAAATGCAAGCATATCCCAGAAAGAAACAATTCCCACTAGTGGACTGCCTAGTATCATAGTCTCCAGCCCAATCTCAGTCACTGTAAGCATGCATCTGCAAGTCACCCCCCCGGGAAACATCAAGCCAAAAGACTTTGTACCTTGCAAGTAACGGAAGATGCGTTTTACAGCCTACCAATGCATAATCTTTGGGCTGTGCATATACCTCCTCACCTGAGAAACTGAAAACTGAATATCAGGTCGTGTATTGTAGAGATAAATGAGGCATCCAACAACCTGGCTATGGAGTGTGACATCAATTGATTCACCTGCATCATGCATTGTAAGCTTCAGCCCGGCTCCATCGGAGTGGACATAGGCTCGCAATCATGCATGTTGAATCTGTCCAAGAGCTTTTGAACATACTTGGACTGAGGCATAACAATGCCACGTTTCTCTTAAATAAACTGGATCCCCAAAAAGAAATGTAACAAGCCAAAGTCTGACATATCAAATGTAGCTTTCAATTGGACTTTGAAATCTGCAATTACTTCCTCATTTGATCCGGTGAGCAACATGTCATCTACATAAAGAATGATGACCAAAATATCCCCCCCATCCTTCTTGATGTAGAGGGTGCTCTCAGTTGGACTATTGTGCAACCCCTTGCTGGTTAGAAAGGCATCAATTTTGGCATACCATGCATGTGGATGTA